>NW_028327182.1:8790378-9093409 GCF_987537825.1 Furipterus horrens
TTGTTAGAACACCGAAGCAGACAAAGAGCCCATTGGCTCTCCCTGCCATCCTGAAATAAACTGTATTGCTATTTGAACCATGGGTAAAATTACCTATTTCTACTCTGTTCAGAGGGAATTCAAATAATTGTGAAGAAAAAATATTGAATGTCAAAGTGCATTTGCCTTTGCAGAAACAGCATGAGGTGTTATTAATGAGGATCTGCAAATAACCACAATTTTGCACTGCTCCACATTCATAAATAAATACTGGTTAAATCAAGGGAGCAATTTCTGCTTCCATTATACCTTGCATATAAGTGCACACTTTATCTCAACTTCAAAGTGTGCATAGCTCTACAAAAGGACGGAATCTGATGATAGCAGCATTTCGAGCCACAAGTTATCAGCGGATCACTTAGTGGTATCACTGGCTCTGTTCCAACCAGGCATAGTTTCTTTTACACTGCAAACAAAGGTTGTTCTTTTGCCCATGCTTGAAATCCACACTGATATACATGGTTTGTTCTACGAGGCAGCTGGGTGATGGAAGTAGATGAGTATTTCTTTTGATGAATAATGTGAATATACCCATGTGTGCGTGTGAGTGTAATTTATGAATAACTGGTAGAGAATAGTACTTCTCTGGCGGTGTTCACAAATCTAGTTGTTGCATGGTTGGGCATGCTTCTTCTTGTATAAATCAACTATTGATTACTTCTGTTAAATTGCCCCTTTTAACATTATATTTTAATGTTTCAGGCTTGGAATTGGCAAAGACTGGCTGCCATTCGTTAAAAGGCTCTGCTGTTGCCTTAGGTTACAGTAGTTTAAAATTCCTGCAAATATACTCAATCCTGAATGGTTTAAGCATGTAATTTTTAGTTGGATGCTTGATAATATCAAACTCTAAACTGGAATGTGATCTTGGATGCTGTAACCGTAATTCTAACTCAAACCCCTTTCAAAAACACTCGTTTTTACCCTTGATTTCATCTGTCTCAGTTTTAATTTTTACTCATTGTTTTCCAGCTTTCATTGCCATGAAGAGTATGTTGAGCCATTGCCGGAGGCCTGTGTTGCAGATCATTGAATAATGAAATTAGAGTCGGTTGGCTGAGCTCTCAACTCTGACCGCGATGGGCTCTGTCCTCAGACTGGTTACTCATGTGTCCAGTGTCGCAGAGTGGGCTACAGAAAGACCAACATCTGATGTGTGGGAAGTAAACGTTCTTAGGATTTGAGGTACAGTGATGAGGAAATGAAATCTGACAGGTTTTATTCCTATGCATTGTATAAGACGTGAAAGATCAGAGGGCCGCATGATGGTTCGCGTGTAGTATTGTATAATTGATCACATGACAGAAACAGAAAATGACTTTTTGATAATGAAAGGTATATGGCATTTTGGATAAAGATAGACTCTTCAGAAATTCTTGAAGTCATAAAATGTTCTTTCAAACTAGCCTGGATATTGGGTAAGAGTGATTCTGAATTCCACCGCCTTTCTTTAAGTATTCAATGAACATTTACTGCTTGCAAATTTTTAGATGTATAATTATTTTTCTACTCTTTAAGGATAAATTTAGGATGATCTAAGCTCTATACTTTTCTTCCGAATGGATTTCCATGTATTCTATTTATTGGAAACTGGAATAAACTATGTATCTAAAAAAGAAATATATCCACTTAACAAGGTGAAATGGGTGGTCTTTAAGGAGAGTAAATTATAATATTTATGTTATAAATATATAAATGTATATCGGTTACAATGTAGGTGGCCTAATCTCTGTTAAGACCCATAAAAGCTTATATAAGTGTCTTGTGACGAGGCTTCAGCTGAGGGAACTCATCAGTATGAATGGCTGCAATAAAATGAAATCTAATTAACAGAGAGTCAAGATGTTAGTTGTGATTTAAATGAGGTTTTTCACGGTGCATAGTGATAGAGATATTTACTATCCAAGCCAATGCAGCACCTGCTAGTACAACAGAAATAGATACAGTGTGTTATGTGTATCAGATCTTCCGTATGCCTTAGATGTTCTCTTGTTTGATGGATAATGTATTTTATTGATCCCCTGTAATACATTTCTAAGTAGATACATTGTTACACAGACATGTACTGTTATCTTTTGTATTTTATTTTTCTAGTCTTTTTATCAGTTTTTCCCTCCTGTCTATGCTAGAAGCACAAGCCATGCTGTTTAGTGTGCTACTGACATGAACCAGGTGTGCCGCTCGCCTATTAATAACAATATTCAGGATAATGAGCTCACTGGGAAGACATGAAAACCAGCATGCACACAAATCTTGAAATGTACTTAATTTTTAAAAAGGATTGATACTGGTTGCTCTACTTATGGGGGCCAAAGGATTTAAAATGTTATAACTTTGAAGGAATCCTTTGATGCAGACAACTGAATGGCCTGACAATTCTCTGTTGGGAAAAGCACAGAATAATCTAGAGTTTATTGGGCTGGGTGAATAGAGCTAGAATAGCTTCAGAGCTAATTTTAACACCTAAGTTACACTTCTCCGGTAGTAACATAAAAAAGGTGGATTGAGGAAATTTAAAGAGATTGATTTGAATGAAATCATCTAAGACGTGTTCACAGAAAATCAGGGGGCATTGAGTGAAAATTGTAGAAAGACTGAACTAAAATTCAACAGATAAAAAAGACCTTCAAGTGGACAGCTACTGGGTTCTTTAGTATTCAGAGGTTGAAATCTGAAGTACTTTAAAAGTTGGGAGTCTGCTTTAGCAGCATCAGGCTAATATTATTTAAAGAAAAGGGAACAGGGAAAATTTGGAAAACTCTTTTTTGGAAAATGGTGCAGGGAGCTAGACTAGGATAAGCAATATGTGAATCTTCACTTTCCGTGTAGGGTGATCGGAGGGACACGTGTGAGATCGGGCAGAGAATCAGGCCTTCACAGGAAGCTCTTGAATACACACACACACACACACACACACACTATCTTAAAATCAGACAGATAACTATCATTTTGGATAGTTTTTTTTTATATCGCAGATGTTTATATGTGAATATAATCTCCCTGCACAGCCACGGGCTTCTAATAATTGGGCTTCATTACTTCATTCTAGTTCTTTCGTTTCGAGAACATTTCTCCCTTCCCTCTGATTCAGGGCTCTTTCTCCTGAGAGTCTGGTTCTCTTCCAAACATATCACCTTCACGCCAGTTCCATGTGTTTGTGGCTGTGTTAACTTTCCTGGGAAGAGGATCATAGCTTCTCATCAGCTCCTCTGAGGGACTGCTGTACCCTTTACAAAACCCTGCATTATAGGAGACAGAAAGCATCTTTGAGTTTGCCCAAACCTATAAAATGAATTCTTTTCATTAAGTAATTTTCTGTTTTTAGCTGGCTCTTAAGCAATTCAACACACTTTCTTATAGCTTCCCAATTTGGGGGGCCCAACCTTTGCATGGAAGATTCTTTTCAGTTCTACACATACATTTGAATCACCTGGGAGACTTAAAAAAAAAAGGTTTCTGGATCTCATGGTTAGGGATTCTGAATAAATTATTGTGTGGGAGTGGCAAGGGGGTGGGACAAGATTGTATATTTAAAAAAAAAAAAAAGCCTTCCTAGATAATTCTCAAGTGCAGCCAGGGTGGGGGACCGCTGACCTAAAATGTTATGGAGCCTCACATTTTAATTAGTCATGGTAAATTGGCAATGATTTTGCAAATTAGCATGAAAGTGTCTTTCTCCAGTTGCTGTGGTGACCATATTTGATTATGAAGATACAGGGGGGACAAGGGAATGGGTCAGGCCATATTTCAATGGTCAACACCTGACTTAGATAATGTTTCCTGCAAATTGATGGTAAAACCCCATTAATGTGAGAAACTGTGTAGTTTCTTTAGTAAATACTATGTAAAACATTAACATAAATACAAATTACAGAAAGGTGTTCAAAAGCATGAAGCAAGCATAAGTACTGGATGCTGCATGTTATTCATGAAACATTCATCAATAAAACATAACGTTTCTCATATCTTTCTAGAAAATGCGAGCAGTTCTCGATAGGCTCATTGATACATCTACTACAGCTAATCTATGATTTAATAATGACATAGTTCTTGATTTTGTCAGGAAGGTTCTCAAAAATGCAGGTACATACCTTAATTCCTCTAGTGTTAGTAGTTTAATCTAAAGCTCTTTCTTCTGGTCCTTATAGAAAATCTGTATTTTTAGAATTTGATTTAACAGGACTTCCCGCTTTGTAAAGAATATCTTCTCTTCCACCTCATCCTTAAGCCATTTTCCTTTGATTTTAAAATCAAGATTCAAACCAAGTTTTGTTCATTGATAAGCTAAATAAACCGTTCTCTAGCAAAGAGGCTGCTTTCTCATTAGCTGTGACATATAATTAGTACATTCCGTGGATGGGTAAGAATTGGATTTACCAGATGCCAGCTACTGACAATCTGAGCAATATTGGTGGTAAGCAGGCAGAAGTTGGGTGGAGGACCGGAGGGGGGTGTATTGGGGGTGAAGCAAGGGTGTCCTTACTTCAGAGCTTAAGTGTGGAGATTGCTGATGAGTTAGTTGCATGTGCTATTATATATTTTAAAGCTTTAATTTCAATATGCAAGACTGCCAGACCAAAAGAATTACAGAGGACACTGCATCGATAATCACGTATCATGGCAATTAGTGTACAAAAAACAAAGCTGCCATAGATGCGAAGCATCTTAGCCAAAAACTAGAATCTTGCCTCTAAGTCAAAGTTTAATTTTTGATAAAAGGTTACAATTGGCTTCAGCATTTGTCTAGCTCCAAGACACCATGGGTCCATGATAAAATTATATTATTTCTTAATAAGAAAGCAGGCCATGAAATAGTTTAACTCCACCTCATTTTCATGAACTTCCAATTTATCTAATTTACGTGCCAATTGGAGGTATACCTCTGGAGAGCAAAACCAAGATCTAAGATCCTTTTGAGCTATTTTTAAAATCTCAAAATGGAAAGCGACATATTATTTAATAAATTTGATTTGGAAATAAAAATACACCACTTACAAATATAGGAAAAAGTTTCATGTTTAACTAAATGCTCTCAGAGATCTCTTGTCAACAGAGGTGATATAACAGGGGGAAGTGCAATTTTATATGAAAATAATCCCCAAGGCCCTTCAGGCCCATTTTACTTGACCTTTTTTATGAATTCACAAATGGGGAAGCAATAGTTATCATGAATGCTTTACAAATATTCAGAATTGCTAGCATTCAAAATATGTAGAACAATATTATCAATATGTGTTGTGAAGCTTTATTAATTCCAGCTCTACTAGACTGGAATCTATGAAAATAAGTTTATTCAATTTCTGATACAAAATTTGTAATTTCTAGGTAAGAGGCTGTAATATATATATATATATATATTTCATATATATATACTGCAAATATGTGTGTTTATCTATATATCTATACATGTATATATCTATTTATATGTCTATTTGTAATCTATATACTTATATATAGATATGTATTTAAGTTTTAATTAGAAGGAAAGTTAAGCAGTTAATTATAATTCTAATTTTATGCATAGTCAACTCAGGATTATTTGAACTGAAAGATTTAGAAATGATTCAACTTAAAAGTGAATCTGAAGGAACTGATAATATTTACCTTGAAGAAGAGAAGACTTCGTAAGAATATAAGAGTTATCTTCAAATATCTGGTGACCCTTCATGTGGAAAGAGTACTAAGGAAGTGCTAAGAACAATGGTGAAAACTTGAAGCAAGGGTCTCAGGCTCAGAATGACCTTCGCAAATGAATCAATGTGGGGGTCAGACCTAGACTGAGCTAGTTTGCCCCATTCCTCCATTCACTAGTTGTGACTTTGGAAAAGCTACTTTGCCTCTGTCTGCCTTCAATATCTAAACCATAAAATGTGGGTAGAATAACTGTTTAGTAGGGTCTTTGTGAGGAGTCAAGGACCTCTTAGCAAGAATAATGAAATTGATCCTCATATAGGCATCAGCTTCAATGATCAGCTTTATAGAGTATTTAAATAGCTGCTTTCATGATTCAAGGACCATAAGCCCGAAGAAAGACAGACTCAATATTTTTGAATTAATAATATTTGTTTTATAAGTCAAGTGAGGTTATTTGCCTATTTTATTTTATTATGTTGTGCATTTTAACATTGAATGTTAGAAAGTTAGGGGAGAGACTGTAGTAAAGTTACTATTGTAATTATATTCAAAGGTCACTCACTTATGATACTCAGTAAGGTGAAATGTTGTTTCTTCCAACATACCCTTAATCAAAGTCTGTTAAAATGTAGCTGATTTTTTAAAAAAGAATTTTGGCTTAGTCTTGATTTTTTAGGAGAGAGGCTTAACATTTTAAACACAACAGTTGGATACTTTTATTGCTAGAGGAGACCTTAGAAATCATCCTACCAATTTAATGTATACATCTAATTTTTCAAACATGTAGATAATGTTTGAAAAATAATTTATTCTTACTTTTACAAATCTTCTATCCTTTTTTACCCATGCACTGAAGTTGCCACCCCAGGACCTATTTTGCCCCACCTACCCTGCCCCAGGGTGGCAGCTTAGTGGTTAGGGGTCTGACTCCGAATCCACAGGTAGCCTCAGAGTGTCTAGCTCCATCAGGCCTACCATGCTCCTGGCCTGATTTGTTCAGGGTTCTAGGCATTGGTTCTGGAAGGAGCAGGTGAATTACTTTAGGTAAATGAGATGTGAGCAGCAGTTCCCTGGGGGAAAGTGTCATGCAGAGAGACCATTTCCTTTTCCCTGGCCTGGGATGCTGCCATCCATGTGTATGTGAAGTCTGAGCAGGAGTAGCATTTTAACTACCAGTCTGATGGTAGAGCCATCACAGAGAGAGGGCAGAGCCAGAAGAATAGCAGCGGTGCTAGATGAAACCACAGTATTAAGTTATCATCAGAATCTATCCTGCAAGGTGCACTAGCTGACAGCATCCTTAATGTTTGAGCTTGAGTTGTATTTTCTGTTAATTGCAACGAAAGTATCCTCAGTGATACTTACTAATAATAGCTATTAA
The DNA here is from genome assembly GCF_987537825.1 of Furipterus horrens. Lineage (NCBI taxonomy): Eukaryota > Metazoa > Chordata > Mammalia > Chiroptera > Furipteridae > Furipterus > Furipterus horrens. The sequence goes on from NW_028327182.1 coordinate 8,797,433, forward strand.
ATGCAATGTACATTTCTACCAAAGTATTCAAGACAGGTCTTGTCTCCCACTCTTTCCTGGTCTATTCCTGGTGTAATAGCCACATTTGAGGACTTCCATTACATTCCAGTTTTTATTGTCTAAATTATTGTTCTTCAATCATAAGTTATAAAAGGTTTTTCTGAAGCTCCAGTTCAACTTTTACTTCTTCTATAGGACAATTCATGATAACTTCTCCTGGAATGAATCATATGCACTTGTCAATTGTTATATCATTCATTATTTTGTTTTTTGTTTTTCATGCATGCATGCATTTACCCAATGCTTGTTCTATGTGCTCTCATTCTCACACATGTCACATGCTATGCCATAAAGTCTATTCATGTTCTATTTTTTTCTGCAAGATTGTTGGCCCCTTGAGGGCTACTGTGTCTTTTCATTTTTATATCTCATATAAAGTTCAACAACATATAACCTATATTTTATTTTCCATTTGCCACATTTTTTTTTCAAATCTTTCTGTGATAGGCATATAATTGTTCTATTTTATAGGAAGTAGAAAGTCATTTCCTAAAAGTAATCATCAGGTCAGTGGTTTCACTGTAATTATAATTTATAAACTGGAGGCTCAACAACAGACAAGAATAACTTGAACCGCTGCATCCACAATGCCTAGACCACTATTCAGCATGTAGCCAGCTTTCAAAAAATACTATTTGAATATATGAATTGAGTCTAAGGAGAAAAAGAGCATAGCAAAAACTTTGAGTATTGCTAAAATGATTTTATTAATTAGATGAACAGATTTAAATGAGTTCTGACTTTCCTAGAGAACAAAGCTCAACCTCGGTGGTTTAGAACTGTAACTAGGTGTATTGAGCCTTGCAGACAATGAAATGTTATTTATAAATGATGGAGTCTTAGGTCTTCTTTAAAAGTTTATTGAGATCTAATTTACATGCCATTCATTTCACCTATTTAAAGTACAGTTTGGTGTTTTTTAGCATATTCTCAGTGTTTTTCAGTAAGAATTGTGCACCTGACACCATAATCTAATTTTAGAATATTTTCATCACCCGAAAATGAAGCCCCTGCCCATTAGCAGGCATACCCCATTGCACTCTCTCCTCCAGCAGTGGCCCCAAGCAACCCTAATCTAGTTTCTGTCACTAGAGATTCGCTTCTTTTGGGCATTTCATATACAGTGATCCCTCACTTATCGCGGGTACTATGTTCTAGACCCCACCTCGCAATAGGTGAAAATCCATGAAGTAGGAACCTTACATTTATTTCAGTATTAACTGTACAGTACCACAAAATCCTGTGATATAGCAAAAAATCCATGATAAATAATTAAATATAATATTTTAAAAAATCCCGCGATACAGTGAGGCCACAATAAGTGAACCGGGATATAGAGAGGGACTACTGTAAATGGAATCATATGATATGTGGTCTTTTGTGACTGGTTTCTTTGATGTAGCATTATGTTTTCAAAGTTCATCCACACTGTAGCATGAATCAGTACTTTAATTCTGAAGTTCCAGGTCTTTCAAATAAGGTTCTGAGGAAGCCAGCAAGGAGATTAATTTTTACTTGACACCTTTTACGTTGTTAGATGTTCATACATTTTATTGAGGTGAGGGAACTTCTGAGAGCTTGTTTGCCAATGTTACCTGGCTAGTAAATAACAGAGATGGGGATGCAAGTCCATTTTGTCAAACTTTAAGGACCTTGCTTCTTCCACGGCATGCTCTAGACAAGCCAAGCAACCTGTGGGGAAGTCTGTTGTTGTGTGTAGTTGCCTGAGGACTGAGGGAAGGGGCTTTAATCAGGCCAGGCCTCTGCTTTTAGTGTTCAGTCCCTTAACTCATTCATTCTTTTATTCCCATATTCAATAAATAGCTACCAAGGGGGCATCATGTGCTAGGTACTAGGCTGTGTGCCAAGCAACCAAAATGAACAAGGCACCATTTCTTCTCCAAAGGAGTTCACAGAGCAATGAGACAGATGTGTAAGTTGTATGATTTCCTGATCCATGTTGCTCTATCTTGCTAAGGCCCATTAATCCTCTGTCATTATATCAATAGCTCATTCTTTCCTATTTTTCCAAATATCTTGTTAGCAGTGACTAAATTTGCTTCTACAGCCCTAACCTCTCTCCTGCACTCTAGGCACGAACAGCCCACTCACATTTCCAACTGCGTGAACAATAAATTCATTGACATTTCCAAAATAAAACTCTTTAATCCTCATTCTCCCGACCCTATACCAAGCTCTTCCTAGCTCGTTTACATCTTACATGAATAAGTAATATTTTAAACATCTAAGCATATGAGTAAGTAATTTTACTTATTCAGTTGCTCATGCCAAATACCAAGCCATTTTGACTTTGCTGTTTCTTATATACGTGTCACATCTACAAAGCAAATTATGATGGGTTGACATTTACACTCTATTAGTCTTCACCACAACCCTAATCTAATTGCGATGGAGGCCAGAGCTCCCCAGCTGTTTCCCCCTTCAACTTCTGAAACCTCTAGTCTTTTCTCCACTCAAAGACCGAAGTGGTTCTTTCAAAACAATAACGACAAAAACCAACCAAACAAACAAAAAAAAGCCCAAATCAGGTCTTATTACTTTTGAGTTCCCAATGGTTTGACCACTTTCTATTTCATTCAAAATATAATCCCAAATCTCCTCTTTCTTCAAAGGCCCTTCCTAACCTGACCCAGGCTACTGTCTAATCTCATGTCCTCCCACTTTTTTTCCTCACTACCTCTGCTCCAAAAATGGTCCTTCTTATTAATCCTTGAACAAGTCAAGCTTCAACTCCTCTCTGGACATCTACCTGGAATAATTCGCAGGGATCTGACTCTGGCTGACTTCCCAGCTCCATTCAGATCTCAGTGCAAAGATGGGCTGCTTAGCTGTGCCCTATCTAAAACAGAATCACCCCTATCTGTATACTCTGCTTCATTCTTCGTAGCAGTTATCACTTCCCGGGATGTATATTTACAAAATTAAACAATTATTTTTTTGTCTGCTCTACTAAAATATAAGCCCAGCAAAAATAGGGACTTTGGTGCTGACTGCCTATTCAATAGTGGTTTAGAATAACACCATTTGGATATTATTTCCAGGGACATGGAGGCATTGAAAATTTTCCCTAATGATTTTATAAAAGTAGTTCTTTCATCTCAGTGTGCTGAGAATTTTAAAATCTTGAACATAAGCACTAAAATTTATTTTAAGATATAATGCTGCATTCAAATGTTTTTTTTTTTTTTTTTAAGGCCAATTTCAATCTTACCTATGGTTACACATCTTTCTGTAACAAACAAAACAATGACATTAACTAACAGCAAGCATTTAATATATGACATGTTTTAAGAACCCAGGAGGTGGCATGGCCTGGAGCTTAGAGAAAAGACCTGTGATCCAGATTTCTGATGCGAACTGAGCCACCAAATTTCAATGTGATCCCAGAGAAGTCACTTCAGGTTTTCTGTACTTCCATCAAGAGAGCCTGCATATATTGCAAAGCAAGAATCTGTTATCCTGGGGGGAAAAACACCTAAACATACTATGTCTGAGTTTACAAATCTTGCTTCATTAAACTTTTAATAAAACTAAAGCCTTTAAGAGCTAACAGTTATGGCTTTAAAATGGTAGTGTCAAACTTAAAAGATAAACAAACTAGGCAGTCTTAAATATAAGCCCACATTTACATTGAGCAAATATGCCTGGAGAAAAGGCCCTTCTTGTTCATGGGCCTGGGTTTTTTCCCCTGTGAATAATAACATCCCTCCTCTCCTGAAATCAGGGCTAAGTGCAATGGGCTGAGCTGCTCTCTGTAATACGCTTTGAAGGAGAGCGAATATGCGTTTGCCAATTAGCTCGCTATTGCCTCTTTCCTTGTAAAAAGATAAACTTGGGCCAATTAGAAAACTAGAGAAAAGGAAATCTTATCTGCAAGATGAGGACATAAAAACCAATATTGTCGAGAACCAAATGGAAAGCATTAGAATGCATTATTGATTGTTCAGCCTGGAACAAATATGGTAATTATTCTGCGAATGGCAGGAAAAACGGACCAGATCCATCTACTCTTCAAGTTTTGTGATCTTATCTAATTCTCTCAGGGTAATAATGATGTGAATGGTACTTTCAGTTAAATTTGGCGATGTCCATATATATGGGGCATAAAAAATCAAGGCTTTTAAAAAACGGCACAGAAATTCGCTGCCTTGGCCATACAGCTTAAAATGTAGCACACCTGGCATCTTACCTTATTTTATTTACTACCAATTTGAACCTAGTGCAAATCTGAATCATACTGTTGAATATCTTTATAACTTTTTGAAAGCAGTGTACTCAAATAATTTATATTTCTATCAGACTTTCCAATTTGATACCAAAATTCCCCCATCTATTATATTATGTTTTTCCTCATTGTCAACAGTGTAAAGCTTTAACACTTTCAGAAAAAAATACTGTATATTTCCATGCACCATAGGTACATTTCAAAAATTTATAATTGCTTTCTGAAAATTTCACATTATTTCTCTGTTAGGTGTCATTGTGCTAAAATGGTATACCACTAATATATAACAGTAATATTGTGACATTTCCACTTGCAAGATGTTATGATTTTCAAAAAACACTTCATAAAGTGCTAGACTTCAATACAGATTTTTTTCCTGTAACTCTTTCCACAAAAAAGCAATCTTGTTCAGTAGCATGTTTACAGCAAACTTTTTTTTTTTTTTTTTTTATCTGAAGAGGTAAAACCAAATTGTTGGAAACTAATCCATACAGGAAACAACAGGGAAGGTATCTTACCAGGCATAAGAATTACTTAAATTTTAGTAAGAGAGATCACCAGTTTGCATTATTTCTAAAATAAAAATAAAAATAATAATATCTAGCTTGAGAGGAAGATGACTTGGAACGAAAGGTAAGAAAAGAAAAGGTAAAGAAAACTAATAGACAAGTCCCATAACCACGGCACACCCACAGAATGACTTGGAAAGTTCTCCTGAGCTGTAGGGCTTTTAGCCTGACAGCCCTGATATATTATCTTTCTGAGTGTACACATCCTAATTGGAAATGTGGCATTTTATGCATAGGCACGCAGGCAGGCAGTCAGCATAAAAGGGCAATACATGTCTTAGAGAAGATTCATCTTGCAGGGATAATATGCATGGGGAAGGAGCTGAGCAGAAACACATCACAAACAACCTTTTTGTAGTTCTATGAATGAGAACTCCTCCCCTCACCAATATTGTCTAGTGAGAATAAAGAATCTTGCTTCCTATTATTTACCGTTAAATGCCTACCACTTTGTTCATAGAATGAATGAATACACTTTTGAGAAAAATATAAGATTGGTTTTGTTTATTATTAAGTGGTTCCATGGACTAACATATTATGTCCCTTCAGTAAATAATATAATAATACTTCTCATTTGGAGCATATTAACTCAAAAAGATTTCCCTTTCTTTAATTGTTTTACTTTACCCATACTGTTTTAGTATACAGAACGCTGCAGTATATAGTGATGAACAAAGTAACCTCCTCTCCTGGTGGCTTTGTGCTCTGATTGAAATGACATTTCTACTTCCATCCATGAAAGGGAGTAGTTTGAGGTTCATCATAAAAACTACTGGGGACACTCCAGAGAGGGTGACCCAATGGCTGGATAGTAAGCCTAATAGTGCTCTAGTACCTGCTGGTGCAAATATAGTCATTTTCAAAACTATCTTTTGACACTTCCAGCCAAGATGGAGGCCTAGACAGACATGGTGCATCTCCCTACACAACTAAGAAGGAATAGAACTACCTTAAAACTAGAGACAACCAGAAGTTCCAGAAAATCAAGCTGCATTGAAGTCCAACAAACAAAGATATAAAGAAGAAATACTCATCCAGACAGGTAGGAGAGGTGGAGACTGGGCGGAGAGGACTCGATGTGGTGGTGACAGCAGTGGTGGCAGCGGCAGGCCAGCAAAAAATGCAGTCACAAGTTTTAAAAAGTGGGAGGGACACCTGGGGAGCACTCCCAGCACCACACCAGACTGTGGAGCTCATGGTTCCAGTACTGGGGAAAATCAAGCCTCATTGCTTCTGACTGTGCAAACCAGTACGGGTTGGGGCAGAGGCAGAAAATGCTGGTCTCTCAGCAGAGTCCACTTGTTTAAAGAGCCCCCACAGTCCTTGAACATCTGCAGACTCACCCACTCTGGAAATGACAGCCAGGAAAACAGCTAGAGAGGTGCCAGTTCCATATGGAAGTGGGAGAAGTGCCTGGAAAAGGGGCAAGTGTTGAGCAAGTGGCAGTGTTCCCTCTCAGACCCCACCCCCACATACAGTGCCACAACGTGGTGAAATGGGTTGCTCTGTACTGAGGAATACCTAAGGCTCTGCCCCTAACAATGTAGCAGAAGTTACAGCTCTACCTAAGAAACAGAGGCAAACAAACACAGGAGCCTGTCAAGAAGAGTAAACAGAAAAGTATGACCCAAAAGAGGGAATGGATCAAAGTTTCAGTGGGAGAACTAAGTGAGGAGGAGATAGCCAACATAACAAACAAGGAGATAACCAACCTAACAGATGAAGAGTTCAAAACACTGGTGATAAAGATGCACACAGACTTGACAGACTTGCTTAAGTACAGCAAACACATAAGGGAAGAAGTGAAAGCTATGCTAAATGACATGAAGGAAAATTCACAGAAAATCAATAGGGAAGGAAAAAAAACCGTGGTTCAAATCAATGATTTGGAACATAAGGAAGAAAAAACAGTCAGCCAGTACAGAATGAGGAAACAAGAATTGAAAAAAATGAGGAGAGGCTTAGAAACCTCTGGGACAACTTTAAATGTACAAACATCCAAACCATAGGGGTGCCAGAAGGAGAAGAGAAAGAGCAAGAAATTGAAAACTTATGTAAGAAAATAATGAAGGAAAATGCGCCAAATTTGGTTAAGGAAATAGACATACACGTCCAGGAAGCACAGAGAGTCCCAAACAAGCTAGATCCAAGGAGGACCTCACCAAGATACAGCATAATTTAAATGCCGAATGTTAAATATAAAGAGAGAAGCTTAAAAGCAGCAAGAGAAAAGCAGAGTTACCTACAAAGGGGTGCCTATAAGACTGTCAACTGATTTATCAAAAGAAACTTTGCAGGCAAGAAGGGACTGGGAAGAAGTATTCAAGGTGATGAAAAGCAAGGACTTATAACCAAGATTACTCTATCCAGCAAAGCTATCATTTAGAATGGAGGGGTAAGAAAGTGCTTCCTAGACAAGATAAAGCTTAAGGAACTGATCATCACCAAGCCATTATTATATAATAGAATGTCAAATGGACTTAGTTAAGAAAAAGAAGGTCAAAATTATGAACATTAAAATGACAACAAACTCACAACTATCAACAACTGAATCAAAAAAATAAAAACAAAAGCCAGCTAAGCAAACCAGAAGAGGAACAGAATTACAGGTATGGGGATCATTTGGAGGGTATCAGCTGGGAGGGGGAAGAGAGAGTAATGGCAAAATGGTCAGGGTTTAAGAAGCATAATGGTTTGGTACAAAATAGACATAGAGAAGTTAAGAATAACATAGGAAAGGGTGAAGCCAAAGAACTTATATGCACGACCCATGAACATGAACCAACGGGGTGGGATTGCTGGAGGGAAAGGGGGGTACTGAGCAGAGGGGAGCAAAGGGGAAAAATTGCGATACTGTAATAACATAATCAATACAATATACTTAAGGAAGAAAACTTTTATCTAAGCTACATTGTCCCAACTATCAGGACCAACTATGTCAGGAGGAGTAAAGCTTTTGGTTCCAATTCATGCCTGTTCCAAAGGCCTTTTTCTGCTACCCTGTAATTCACTTTAAATGATTTGAGAATCATTCCATCTTATAAGACATTACCAATTGAAATGATGATGTACCCTTGACAGGGAATACTTTTAAGAATTGTGATCTATTATGTCCTGGGCCCTGCCCATAAATGATGCTTTATAAGAAAAAAAAAAAAAAAAAAAAAAACACTGGAAGTTTTAAAAGAATGATTACTTCAAAACCAAAATTATAAACATCTGGAAAAGTTTTAGTAATATTGAATATATGAATATTATCCAAATCACACAGAAAAAATATGTTTTAAGCAAATTAGCATGTTGCTTTTGTCTGAATATCTGGATAATTATGTCAAACTCTAGCCAAAATTAGTCACCAGAAATCTAGTCATCCCGAGTTTTCATGACGACTTTTACTATAATAATTGCTTGTCAAATGTCAAAACCAATCTGGCTGATTGCTGGCTTTCTGCTCTCATGTACCAGCCTTCCTTTGTTATATTAATGTTCAGACATGCTCATTTAGGTCCACAAATAACTTAATTCATTCCAAAATTATACTCTTGAGATTCTTTTCTCCTAGCCTCCTAAAAGGTCTTCTTTCTGCTAATTCAATCTCCCAAAAGCATTTTCACAATCAACAAAAATGAATCATGCTATAACATTTTGCTCAATCGAATCATCTACATTTTCTCAGTCTTGGATATCACTCACCTGCAATTACCCCACTGAAATGGACTTTTGTAATTCTTACAGAACCAGATAACCAGATTATGTGAATTAAAGTTGGAGACAGAGGCCATGTGGTGTGAGATACACAACATGGCTACTTAAGAGGCAACATGTTAGGGGCTGATTATTCTGTGGCTCTCTCCAAATCTTTATAAAATGAAGATATACTAATTAGTCACTATGCCAATTATGTGACAATGTTGGAAAAGTCCTCATTTCAGGATTTGCATGTAAGCTTCTTCCTTAATGAGCTCTTTATGTATGGCAATTTCCCCCAGATTTTATTTGAAAATATCATCACATATTTTTAGAATAGTTCTTTAGAAGAAGTCAATGAATGTATTTTTTTTACTATATCATATCATTACCCTCACTTATCTTCACTTATGAAAATGTTGCTGTTTTCTAGAATATTTTGATAAAATATAGATAAATTCTCTCTGTATACCTAAATATTTCATAGTAACATATTAAGTGGGGTGGGGGTGTGCTCATATTTTCTCATAAATAGAGATAATGCTACAGTAAATCACAAAGTACCAACAAGATGACTTGAGCTTTGGTTTGGAATTACATCTTACATGTTCAAAGGGTGAACAATAAACATTACACAAAACATTCTCCTTCACTGATGGAATTCTTGTTGCCTGGGATTTTGTCGAGGTTGCTGGCTTTTTATATTGAAAAGCTTGATCTATAAAGAAAGGCAGAAACATTGCAATTCAAAGATAATTCAAAATATTTCAGTAAAGAACTAATGTGGAAGCACTTTCACTAGAAACAAACAACAAGTTTAGAAAGTGGTATGTATTTTTAGAAATATAGTTTATTCATCCATGCAGCATTATACATTTCCTATACAGTATGTGCTCAGTAGGCCCTGGATAAAAAGATTAAGAGAAACAGGCTTCCCTGCCCTTCTGGAGTTCAGACTTGAAGGCACCATTTTTGGAAGTCCTGGTCCTTTGCATTAGTATCACCTGGGATGCTTATTTAAAATGCAGTTCTAACTCCCTTCTCTGTATTTGAATTTGTAATAGCAGGGCTCTAGCATATGTACCTTCAATATGTTTTTACGAGCTCCCTTGGCAATTATTTTGTGCCCTGAATTAAAGGAATGCCTTTTTGCCTGAACATGGCTTCTTGAAATTCAAGTTATGTATTTGATTCTTTTCCTTCTTTTTGTATTTTTGCTGTGTCATCCTTTCTCAGAGGTAATAACAGCAAGATATAAAAGTGCACAAAAAGGAGAAACTGGGTACTTCTTTGGAAAGAAGGGAAGGGAGAGAGAGAGAGGGAGAGAAACATCAACATGAGAGAAAAACATTGATCTGTTGCCTCTCACACGTGCACCCCAACCGGGACTAAAACCACAACCCAGGCATGTGCCCTGACCAGAAATCCAAATGGCAACCTTTCACTTTGTGGGACATTGCCCAACCAACCGAGCCACAGAGGTCAGGACTGGGTACCCTGCTTTTGAGTACCATAGTAAAATATGATCCCTTCCCAGGGAGGAAATTGGGAGTAAAAGGAAACTTAAACATTTATTATTTAAGTCAGCTCTTTCACCTTCATTTTATGAAATATAATTTTGGAGGAAAAAATGGCAAAATGATGTCCCCAAGATCATCCCACTCAACTGGAGTGGAAAACTGCACTTCTGATTCCTGCCTCAGTAATGGGACTCATGTCTCATATTACAAAGGTTTTTGCTTGTAAATCCCTTTCATTCTTGTAGTCTCAGGATAAGAGTTCACATTTCTGTGAGGTCTTCTCATTCTCTATGAACCATAGGCATTTCCCGTCTATAATCCCACTGCACCTTGTACCTGTTTCTATTATAGTTTGTATTTCATTTTATGCCAAGCATTGCTCGGATGTCTGGCTTGTGAGTCTCCAGGGGCCTCCTGCAGGAGATGCAGTCTGACTTTTTCTGTGTGTCCTCATTTAGTGCCATAGATTACTACGTAGTTCAATCCCTCAGCAAACATGTCTAGGACGTATTTCCATAGAATATGTAAAGTGATTTTTAACATTATAGAGATAAAGCAAATTGTTGTAAAATGGAAACAAGGGCAGAATGACAAGAGGGCAGTGATTAGCTAATGAAAAGATCAGAAAAGGTCACTTTGCTTCCGAATGGCCTGAGTGAAAAGACAACGGTGTTGAACTGAATAATTATTTGCTAAAGGGTGACATAGCAACTAGCCTAGCCAATATGCCTTAGGTCTGAACTCAGAAAACTGTATCATGTGGGGTTAAAGTGAGATGGAAGTTCATAATAAAGTCTCATCATGTATACATATCAAATGAAGCAATGTGCAATATAATGTCACTTTCACATACCACGAGGTCTATCTGAAAAAAAATCCAGTCATTGTTAATATAATGAGTTACAGTTTGCATGGCATTGACATTGATGTAACCTGGCAGCCAAGGAGAGTGGGCTGAAATGCACATGAGTGAACAATGAAGACTTCACTGTACTAGTCAGTGGGGCAGTAGATGCCATTGAGGGAGTATGTGTACTCTGTGGCCATTGCATTCAAAATGACTAAGGGAGTGGAGCAATGAATTTGCTTTAAGCGTGAACATTCTTCCATGGAAACTATTTGGATGCTTCAGAAGGCTGCAGTTATGGGCAGCTGGCGGTGATGGGCAGCTTCATTACAATAACATGCTTGCTCATGCATCACATCTCAGGCAGAGATTTTTGGTGAAACATCAAATCACCCAGGTGACTCAGCCCCACTAAAGTCTACTTTTGGTGCCCTGTGACTTATGACTTTTACCAAAACTAAAAGCACCTTTGAAAGGGAAGAGATTCAGGAAAATATTATGGGGCAGCTGATGGCAATTGGGAGAACTGTGTGAGGTCCCAAGGTACCTACTTGGAAGGGGACTGAGGCGTCATTGTCCTGTATACAATGTTTCTTGTATCTTGCATCTTCTTCAATAAATGTCTCTATTTTTCATAGTATATGGCTGGATACTTTCTGGACAGACCTTGCTTTTCTAGATAAAGGCAAGATACAATATCACATTGTAATTCTGAGAAGAAATTTCTGTGTTGGAAATGTTAATATTAAACAGGATACCTGTATGTCTTCTCATGATATGAGTTGGTAAAAAAGGGAAAATAAGAGAATGTCAGAAAATAAGTGGTTGGTCTATCCTTACCCGGAGCAGAAATGGTCTCCATGGCTTTTCTGATAGGAATCTATGGAGTGTAGATGTTCTGGCTTATTGATTGAAAGGCAACTCAGGCAGTTGAGAATTTAAGCATTTATGTAGCATGGCTGATATTTGTTAAAATAATTAAAGAGCTGAACTAGTGTTTCTTATATCTGGAATTCTGCTATAGGAATACCTTCAGGCAGGGCCAAGACTTATCTCACATAACCTTTTCATAGAAGCACAAATGATTGAAAACCAAGTAAAATTAATTCTAGTGTTTCCTATCATTGTGAATGGACAGGATGAATTCAGTTAAGAAGAAGAGACCAGAGGTTACCAGAAGGCTACCTTTATCATGACTGTGACATTCATAGGTTTTGTTCATAATTCATCATGATTTTATCACTCATAAGTCTATGAATCTGGTTTCTCATTCATAAATTCTGCATGTAATAAATTTGTGTTCAAACTTTTACATAAAATTCATGTAATTTACTCTCATGAAGTTTTTCTCAAATCTGTATACCACTAATACACCCACAAGGTTATATTCTAAGTATTTGGCCCATTAAAAATTATATAAAATTCATACGCTTATAGTGTTGGCCAATACTGAAAATGAGTTTACTATTTTTTAGTCACTCAGAAAGAAGTTCAAGAAGCTAACTACAACAAGGATTCTTGTCATAGAAGTTTAGACAAATAAAATATATAAAAGATATTTTCAAAGTAGTTCTTTATGGTAACTTAATTTTTAAACTTAAAATATGAGTAAGCAAATATAAAATAATATTTTAGTAAAAAGTGAAGTTTCTTGGTAAAAAGGATTAAAAGATACATAGAATCCTTCATGAAAATATATTAAATGTTTGAATAAAATAACACACATGGCATTTAGTGAATTCTACTGGTTATTAAAACTAAGTCTTATTTTATTCCTCAAACTTATACCTGCCCTAATTTTCAATTAATTTTTTTTCTTTTAAATAGACTGTATTTTTTAGAAGAGCTTTAACTTTATAGCAAACATAAGCATGAAGTGCAGAGAGTTCCCATGAGCCCCCCTGCCCCTATGCATTCACACCTCCCCCAACTATGAACGTTCAGCACCACAGCGATACATTTGTTGTAGTGCATGGACCTACACTGACCCATCACTATCATCCGAAGTCCATGGTTTATATTGGGGTTTACTCTTGCTGTTGTACATTCTACAGGTTTAGGTGAGTATTTTCTGCTCTGGTACCTTCCTTGTGTTTTATAATTTTGAATTATATATTTAGGTCTATGATCCAGTTTGAGTTAATTTTTGTGAAGAGGGTGAAGTCTGACTTTGAAAGAGAGAGACATAAGAAAGGGAAATAGAAAAATGCCCTTCCCAGTCTAGGGAAGGAGTGTGTGGGGGGGAGAGAAAGGGGGAGGGGGGAGAAGAGAGAAGAGGCAGAAGACAGGTAACTTCAGGTTCTTCTGCCTCCGAAGAGTTGGAAGGACAATGTTCCATAGTTTAAGGGGGAAAAGAAGTAGAGAAAGCTGCTACCCAACCCTGGATTTCATACTCTTGAAGGAGATGGCAAGATAGTGTTGCTTACAACCAAAATGCTGTAGCTGCATCAGAGTAAACATTTTTGATGTGTTTTTAGGCAAAGACAATGCTGCGGTGAGTGTTTCAGGTTCTCTCTAGGCTTCTGTGTGCTGTGGTTGGGATGTGGGAAGGTCTGACTCCCTGCTGCCCTGAGTGGGACGTGGATAGGAGCTTTGCTGTGATGCAGCCGGACTGCCAGCAGGCCTCCTGGGGAAGGGACAACGTCACATCGCTGTAGGAGAAGAGACTGAGGGCAAACTGAGATGGGCTGAATGGAAACTGGCTACCACTGAGATGGTCGTTAGCTCTGGAGTAGAGCTAAATCAGCGGGGGGAAGGAGGGGGAACCAACCCATAAGAGCACTGGCAACATTTTAGAAGCTGAGTCATGGCCCAGGTACCAGGCAAGAACAACCCCTCTTTCTTCAGGAGGCACATGGTCCCACAGCAAAGCCATGGATCTGCAGGTTTGGATTCTAAGTTCTTATTGGTCAATGCAAGGTCAGCTAAGTCCTAATGCTCACCCCTCCCTACCCCCACCTCTCCTGGGGACAATGAGATGGAGATAAGATGTGGTAGGAAGACAATGTCTTGTACTCAGCTGGCAGAGACTGGATTTTATTAAGAGGTCTATTGAAGCCACATGCTATGAAAAACCACCAAATGGCAACGGCATGTTTTGTTTACTCTATGCTACCAGCATTGTGGGCTTTTATGGGACCATTAGATTGCAGAAAATAGAGAAGCAGTGTTTTCTTTTTGGGGGGGGGGCAGGGGCGGGGGCACTTCCGAATCATAGAAAATAAATTTGTGAAATTGTGAACATTTGTTGAGTCGAGTTTGAGGTTATCTACATTAATAGAGGGAAAACTGTAGTTGTTCTGTTTTCATAGTCACACATATTAATGAGTCCTCCAAAATGTACTCTCTATGGTCATATATTTTGCAATTTTTTAAATTGTTGACACTATTACAGATGTCCCCATTTCCCCCTTCCCTGGCTTTTGTCTGTGTCCATGGGCTATGCATATATGCTCTTCAGCTAATCTCTTCACCTTCTTTAATCTAGTGTTCTTGAATTTAGGCAAGATCCGTACTAGTTAAATAGCACAATAGTATTTTGAAATATAGCGGCTTTCTCTCCTTTTGCATTTCCTCGTTCCTACTGCCATATCCATCTTTGTTCACTGACATTGGCCATCTCCGTGGATGAATGATAGTGGAACAGAGAGAACAGAGTACTACTCATCCTGTGGCTTTTGGTTTCTAAAGGGCCACACTCTGAGAAAACTCTGGCCAGGAACTTGATGACGGAAAATCTGGGCGTGAATATGGCTGTTTTTCGGGCTACGGGAAATGTAAGGGAAAATGCTTTTCGGTCCCCAAGAAGAGTCCCTCAGTTCAGTCCACTTTGTTGCCAAGCCAAGTCTGTGGTGGGAGGATGATCAAATTTCCGGTGAGAACGGGAATCTGGAGCATAGGGCAGGTGGACACCAGTTTCGCAGTGAAACTTGATGTGTTGGGGAGGGTGTGGGAATCATGAGTTTAGAGTTTTAGGTAGCAAGTGTAACTGTGAGTATAGGAATTGTTTACAGATGCCTAGTAAGATGGACAAGCTGCAGCCTCCCAGTGGCTGACAGCCTCGTTCTGTTTCAGAATGATCCTGTGTGCCTGAAGGGGAAAGGAACAGAATATAAACTAGAGCTCAGATGAGGCTGGAGGTTATTGGCAGCTTCCCATGTTCCTGAGAGAAGCATGGATGTTTCAGAGAGAAGAGCTGATTGAAGAAGCCAAGTAATCACGCGTGAGGAAGGAGAAAGTAACGATCTAGGGCTGAGAAACAGAACTGAGCCAGGGTGGGATTCAGCAAAGGCGTAAAAAACACATAGGACCAACTGAGAAGTTCACTTGAGATACAGAAAAATAAATTTATATATATTGAACAAGGGAGCTTATAGACTGAGATTTCTACCGGCTACTCTTACTTGAATTAAAGTGTTATTTTATTAGTGGAAGTAGGTAAGAGCTTTCAAATGGAATATTGCAATAAGGGAAGTTTTTAAAGAACTCATCTTTCAAAATCTCATTCCTCTGTTCTGATTCATGTTCCCCATATAGTGTCCAGTTCTTGAAGATGAACGCACATAATTTGACAAACATGTCAATTTTGTGCAGATGCTGTTTGGAAATCTGATTTTTATCTTAACATTGTATTGTAAGTGTTTTACATGATGCACATTCTTCAGACATATTTTCATCATTGAGTATCAGCCTGTCATATATTAGAATCTACTTAATCACATATTCCAATTTTTATATGTTGGGAATATATACTTTTTGCTATAATAAAGAATGTTATAAAGGATACTTAGGTCTTATGAGATTCAATGCCTTATTTTTTTCCTTATTCTTTAGTAAATATTTTTAACTTATATTTCCAGGAAAGACATTAATGAATCCAAGTATATGATTATTCTCCAAATGTTCTAAATAAGTTTACTGATTTTTGGAAGGGGGGGGGAGAGAAAGCTATCAATGTGAGAGAGAAACACTGATTGGTTGCCTCCTATATGCTGTTCCACTGGGGATCAAACCCACCACCTGGGTATGTCCTGACCTGGAATTGAACCTGCAGACTTTGGATGTACAGAATGACACTCCAACCAATTGAGCCACTCAGCCAGGGCTATTCTTTTAATTTTACATGATTACTGTTATGTTACTGATTTGCAAACTCTTGATTCTTGTTCTTGTTAATTATATTACACTGAAAACATGTTCATAGCAGGTATCATCATTTAAAATATTTTTTATATTTAAACTCTGAGGAAGAAGCTTAAAATCATGCTGCACGAGGACACCAGTATAGCTTACAATATAGTAAAAAGAAGGATGAAGGTGAGAGAGCAGCCGGTGAATCACATATAAGAAAAAAATTAAGGCAAATTTGATTTTGTAAATGGTAAAATCAGATATTTGCAGTTAATAGTGAAGATTTGTGTTGACTTTTGGAAACGAGTCTTTGTCTTTACCTCAAATGTCATTTGGCTTTTGGGTCAGTGGAAACAGAGCAACATCCTGTGAGGTATTCTTTCCTATTCCTGGAAAAAAAGCTTTATCCTGGGTAGCATTTCTCAAGAAAATTAAACTTAATACACAAACAAAATTAAAACAACTCCTCTCCCCCCCAAATAAAATAGCCAATGATGACAAAAATATTATAGCTATTGTATATATACATTATATATATATGCAAGTTAAAAACATTTCCAATAATTAATTTATATATTTTTATCTTTGTTGACTTGTTTTTAAGTAATTAATACTTTTGCTTGAAGTGATATCAGTTCCTCATTACATGAGAACATTTTTTAAACTGTCATTCATATTTTCTTCTTGCAGATTCAAGATCAGGAAAGTTGTGGACCTCATCAATTTAAATGGTTCTTTAACGAATTAGTGATTCAAAAGACTGTTTAGGAAGATATCAACACTACTGTTGATCATTTCTTGATTTTTCAGCCATAAACTGAAAAGGGACACTTTTACTGATGCAGATGCTTCTAAGACTTTCTGGGTGATAAATTGCAATTTCCTCAGCATTTCAAAAGTGAGTGTCTTCAGATTAGAGTTAGTAAATAAATCACAGTTCTAGGAAAGAAAAAAACACCCACATCCAAATTTTTCAATTTTCTAATTTTGGTCCGTATCTGTTAGATAATATAAAAGGATCTGAACCTATTGCCAAGTGGCCGCTAGTTTTTATAGCATCTTAGAGAATTAAGCTGTTTGATGTGCCAAGCTCACATAATTCCGCGACAGTCTGTTAGTGGGTGTGGGCAGAAAGCCAAAGGGATACCTGGCCTGAGTGAGGATACCACAAATAACATAGCTTTCAGCCCTTCAACACTGATGCTCTGTTGTTGAGCAACAAAATCCAACTGCATAGCTACTAGGCACACCATCCAGCCTACTTCTCTGAGTCTTTCTTCTGCCCAGGAGGAAGGAACCATATTTCTTCTCAGAGTCACTGGCCTATGTTAGTAATGTAAGGCACAATGAAGGCTGTTCCAGCACAGAGTCACAGTTGGCCACCTCACAACCTATGTGTGTGTGTTTGTGGAACCAGGAGCCAGATCCAGCTGGATGACTCCTCTTTCTTATTCCTTAGTTAGTGTGTCCTAAGAAAAGGAATCTGAAAAAACCAAACCAAAACAAGTAAACAGTCCTCCCACCCAAATGCTTCACTCTGAAACTAATGATACTAACAAATATAAGAAATAGTAATTATTGAATATACATATGAAAATATATTCACAGGTAAATTTGTGCTTCTACATAGTTTTGATCTCTTTTACTTACCAGAACAAAGTAAATTTGTATAACTTTTTCTTTTCTGAGAAAATAACAAAACTTTAAACGGAGCTACTTCTAAAGATCTTATTCATATAATTAACCCTTATTAAACACAATTTATTTTTATAACTCTCTGTGATGGGAACTAATGAAGAGAATATTTCAGTTTGCTTTTGTCATCTAACAAACCATGTCAAGCATTAGCAGCTTAAATATCAACTTTTTTCACCCACAATTCTTTGGGTGAGCTGGGCAGTTTTGACATGCTTGGTTGGGGCTGGATGGTCTAGGAGGGCCGCACTGATATGTCTATGGCCATAGCTGGCACAGCAGGGTCTTTCTTTGCAAACTCTATCATTCTGGAGGAGGACAGCCAGGGTCAGTTCACATGGTGACAAAAAAGTTCCCAGCATTAAAGAGCCACCCCCAAGGTGTAAGAGCTATTTCTTCCCCTGCTTGAATCACATCTGTTAAGGCCTCACTAACTACTGCAAGTCACATGGTCAAACCAAGACTCAAATGGCAGAGACAGTGACTCCAACTCCTGATTGGAATTAATGAAAAATATTATGGCTAATTTTTTTTTTTATTTTTTATTATCTACCACACAGAAAATGTTGGAAGAGACACAAAGACCTGAGAAGCTACCCTTGGATTTTCTTTTCCTTAAACCTTTAGGTTTTTCTATGAATGGGGTTGACAGGGCTTTGGGTTGGGGTGAAGAATGGGGTGGGGCTTCCCTGGGCTGTAGCTGTACACAGATCCCTGGGAATCTGAATCAAGCTAAGATTAGGACATCAGCTCCTGAATTAGAACTTCAAATTGCTATGTTGAGAAGACATAGCCCGACTCCACTCAGCGCTACATGGTGGAAACTATGTCTTTAAGATATAAAATTGTCTTCGTCAGGAAACACCAAGCTGGGCCTCCAGTGGATCCCCAGAGACCCTTGTTGCAAACCCAGAGCTGGTGTTTTCTGGTCTTTGCCCTACTGCTGACTATACCAGCCAAACAGCTCTGTGCATCTCTATCTGTTAATGTACCACTTAACCTGGCCACAGAGGTCCAGAGGTTTCTGGGACTGCCTCTATGATGCTCAGCTCTTCCTTGGAAGATGATGTGGAAGAGCGACAACATGGCCCATGAGTGCTCTGCATCAGGAGACCTCTTCACTACTAGGCTTCTCGTGGCCAGACTGTGGTAAATTCTAAAGTGGAGAAAGATTCTAGGTCTTTTGTGCCTCTGTGTGTCTCCAAAACATATGTGTTAGATTTACAAGCATGATTATTTATTATTATTATTTTTTATAGAGGTAGATATGGTTACTTCTTATCTCCACCTCATACTGGATGGGAGTGTAAATTGGATAGAATAGTGTATAAGTGGAGCTCAGATTTCAGGGCTGTAGGAGTGGGAGGTCTAGAACACCTGGATTATGACCGTATAAAGAGGTTGCTATCTGCATTATTGTGCCTCTACTTGGGGAGAAAAGCTTTAATTACAAGAAACCATTTCATTTCCCCATAAGGTGGAGTTGTAGTGTGACCTTCATGGTGCTTGTGAGACATTAGGCACAGGTTTTAATGGGGGAAATAATGCAGCCACACTGAGAACTCTGCACTTTGGCATCCAGGGCCACCTGCTCACCCCTCTGCAGGTTCCCCTGCCCAAGGTGAGAGCTATTGGACCTACACAGCCTCAGGCTCAGCACTGCCTCTGTTCAAAAGGAAAAATTACTCCATGAAGTGCTTGTCCTAGATTTTCACCTTATCATATATTAATCATCAATGGCCAATCAATTATTTAATACAATGACCAAGTTTCTCATTCTAGTATCTCATTTTTGGTACCTAGGGTTCCACTTTGTTCCCTTGACTTCTTCTTCCCGAATTTGTGATCTCTGGTCCTTTGCTCCTTCTATGACTTCAGAGATTAGTCTCTGAACCCTAGTGTTGAAACAGAGGCCCAGTTACTCACTCTGAGACTTCTTTCATCCCTTCTTCTTGTTGGCCTTGGATTCTTAAGATGCATAGATCTTCCCCTTGTTCTTTCAGGAACTCCAAAATATCATGTATCCCCCTTTACCCAGACTGTTGTCCTCAATGGTCACTGTTTATAATATTTATTAATTTCCAAGATATCATCAGTATGTTTTGTCTATAGGATAGGTCTCTCTTCGGCATCCACAAGTTGATAGATTTGCCTCTCACCTGCCTCATTCTGGTACCAGGGTTGGCGGTCAAAGCAGTAGGTCTGGTTCCAGGTCTCAGGTTTGCCCCATCTGTGCTCATGCAGTTAACCTCTGAGCTGGGTGCCGTCAAGATAGATGAGCACCAAATTCTTACCTTTGCTAGTTCTGTGTAGGCAAATATCAATGAAACCAGGGAAGTATAATTTATAGAGAAGTGCTAATCAGAGAAATACTCAGAATGTTAAAGGAACAAAATAATTAGTTCTGAATCATCAAGGAGAAAAATATTTTCTTCAAAAAGTATGTAATGATTCTGTAGAGAAGGTACCTTTTGCTCTTTCAAAAGCTCATATAGAGTACTTACAATGAACCTGACCAATTAAAAAACTTTAGTATATTCTATCTATCAATGAGTTATATTTTATTTCATTAGTTTTGCATATATGCCTTTTTGGATCACTCATGACCCAGAAGAGTGGTCCAAGGTATTTGCAAAGTGAACGGATCACTTGCACACTATTATAATGATCAACGTTGCCTTGGCTTCTTTGCTTGTTCCCATGACTACCACATAAATTTCCCAAAGCAATCGTTTAAACGACCACATAAAATTTTAGATGATTTCCTTTGGAAGAATAAGAGACCTTGAATTAATAGAACCACTCTTCTGGATGTTTAGAGTAAAAAAGGAATTATTTCTCCTCCTTGAAATGGTAAGACTTATTACTATACTTGTGTCTTATACGTGGTCTTATTAAGGAATTGAAATTGTAGTTTATCTTACTTGGTTACTTTTTTTTTTAAGCATATAAGAATGGGAAAAAGTGCTGAATTCTGTAAGTGGGGAGAGATCTGTTATGGATTTCAGTGAGAAAAATTATAAGTATGACCTTCTACCTGCTTTTACAGTTATCGTATTTTACATAAATTAGCCAGCCAAATGGCACTACAATTTTTACTTTTCATTTTGTAGTTACTTCTTTAAAAAGCTTATGTAAGCAGTTTAATCTGTCCACAATTTTCTCCAAAGTGTGACTATGGAAATGAGTTTATAAATTAAAAATTCTAGTTCTGTAGTACAATGTCATTTTTTAACCATCTGTAATAATTAGATTTAATTCCTGCTGAGTATTAAACATTCAGCAATCAAGATCTGCCTTTAAGTAAATGTTTCAATACTCGAGTGAACACCTAGATCACTAATGGATTTTTACACTATGAAGAAACCTTCTTATAATGTAAATACAGAGTAATATAAAATTTGTATAATTTGAGTAAACTCTCTGCAGAAAAAATCTCTGTTCAAAGAGATTTTTCCTAATGTGGTGTAGACTAAATTACAAAATAGGGTAAAAAAGCACAAAAATAATAAGCATAAGGACAACATTTGATTCAAAACAGGGCTAGATAATATAAAATTATAAGTAGCCTTCTATTTTCAATTGTTTTAGAATAAGCTAAATCCAAATAAACATTAGCACTTCTGGAAAAGTTATTGATACTAAAATTCCCACACTATACATATTTAGGCAATAAACAATGTCTGGTTTTCTCAAATTTTATTTCATATCATAGTCCAGGAGATATGTAGCTATATATCTACAATATTTCCCCAGGCAGACAGCTGCAACTCCTGAGGCAACATGTAATATTAATTCAGTTTAGCCTCCTGAATTTTGGGAAATTTTGATGCAGACCACATAGTTTATTTGTTTTATGTTTATAGTTTTAGTCAGAGGATTAAATGATTGATTTCTGAAATAGCTGTTTATCTCTTTCCTCCTTAAAACTGAACATTTGTTTTCTTCTATTTATATAGCAAATGATGCAGTGTGAACCAGTGTATACATTTATAGAATCATGTTACTTGCTACTGACATTGCCATAGGTTATAACATACTTCCTTCTATGAGAAAAAAAATGAGATATTTGTTTAATATGAATAATGTATCTTTATAACTTTGAGAAAAGCAAGAATATTTTGTGTTTTGGTATGTGTTTTTTGGAAAGATTAATCCAAGAAGACTGACTATATTTTAAAACCAAAAC
The DNA here is from genome assembly GCF_987537825.1 of Furipterus horrens. Taxonomy (NCBI): domain Eukaryota; kingdom Metazoa; phylum Chordata; class Mammalia; order Chiroptera; family Furipteridae; genus Furipterus; species Furipterus horrens. The sequence continues at coordinate 8,819,376 of NW_028327182.1, forward strand.
ACTAGTTATTCTCTTTCTGTTTTTTATTAATAAGACATAATTTATGATAGTAAAATTCACACTTTTCCCTCAGTTTTTCTGTTGGCATTAAAAAGATATGTATTTTCTGATCCTGGAGTTGGGAAGCCTATATTGTGCTATGGTTAATTGGAGGTGGAAAAGGGTGTGAGTAAAATTTTGAGTATTGGAAAGGTAATTGATTAAAATACCTCAACTTAAACTCAGATTCTACCATCAGACTTTGATTAATTTAATCCATGGATATGAACTAAGTGGAGAGATTGCTGGAGGGAATGGAGGATACCGGGAGGGAGTCAAAAGTGGAACTATTGGGATAAATGTAATAGCATAATCATAATTGGGACAATTGAGACACATTCAATTCACTTCATGGGTGCATCTTTGGGGATGTGGGTGGAAGTGAATGTCCCCAGAAAAACCCATGCAGACATGTCAAGAACATGCAAACTCCACGCCTATAGTGGTCCTGGCCAGAAATCAGTATTTTCCATCAATGTTACAATGAAATAGTATTCAATGAAACAACCTTATTCCAGAATCTGCTGCATTTAAGACAATTATTTTATCAAAGTCTTTCCAAGGTAGTCATTGAGACAGCTTGTTTTTATTGCAAAATGTAACCCATCTATTAAGATTAAATTTTCAAGCAGTTGCAGAAAATCAATACCCATAGATTGAGAGTTATATATTTTAGGGCTCTTTGGTTGCAAATAATAGGAAAACAATGATCTAATTTAAGCAAGCTGAAAGTGTTTATTACCAGACTTAAGGAGTATCTCATTAACCCGTGTCAGGAGCACAGCCGTGCCTGGAACCAAAATGGCAGGAGGAAAGCCACAGCTCTGTAGTCTCAGAATGTTAAGTTCATGGGCTCAATGCCACAGGTACAAAGAATGGCTCCAGTGGATCAGCCCCAGTATCAGTTTGCCGTCTTGGATCAGGGTGTATTCACGGTCAGTTAGAAATAGTCTGGGAGGTATAAGGGGGGTAAATGGTACAGGGAAAATACAATGAAAAAGATTAAAAACTCCTCAGAAATAGTCTGGCCACGTGGTATGGGCTAACCCCCATTGCAAGGAGATGGGGAGTAGTTACCAGAGAAGGGTAAATCACTATGACTGACTGGATGGATGCCCCAGAACAATTCTACTGTAGGAACTGTGGGTAAGAGTAAGAAAAAGATGGGAGGGTACTGAATATAAATTTAAATATTGCATTGTTTCTCTGGGATCAGTGTTCTATTTTGCTCATTCTTTTTCAGATTTTCCTCATTATTTTGTGTGTAGAAGAGAGCCAAGATAGGAGAATATTGGCCATTATTACAGTGGCCTTTTTTGGCAGGGAGTATTTGCCTTAATCTGTTGTGTTTGTGTGTGTGTGTGTGTGTGTGTGCAATAAAAGGCTTACACATCGGGAGGGATGTATCATGGAAAGATATCAAGCATTGGAATCTAAAGACCTATATTTAAATTCAGCCTATGCCACTTGCTAGCCATGGCAGTGGTCAACTTATTTAGCTTCTGTATTAGTCAGGATGACAAAGTTGTGCAATAATAACAGATGACTTTTAAAATCTCAGATACCCTCATATTTCTCCCTCATATTATATGCTTGCTGACTGGTTGCTCCAGTTGGGTTTCACTACCTGGATCTTGTCAATAACATGACAAAGGGAAAAGAACTCTGGAGGATTATTTGGCACCAATTAAGTCTTATAACACATTGCCCAGAAAAAATTAGATGGTCTTATCCCAGTAGAAAGAGGATCAGGGACTACAATCCAGTCATGTACTTAGAAGGCCAAGAACAGCATCAATGATGACACAGTTTTCTGAGCTTCAGTTTTTTCATAAATAAAATTAAAATGTTGGAAATAAAACATGATAATATGTGAAGTACATGCTCGGAAGAGTGTCTTGTATATAATAATATTAATAAAAGCAATTATTAATTTCATCAGTTATTATCATTAGGATATTTTAGTTCAGGGAGATTGGAGCATATTGTAATGCAGTTCAAAATGAATTAGGCGATTCACAGGAGATGCCAATCCGTGGACTCACGGTCCAAATCTGGCGTACCACCAGTTTTTGTAGATAAAATTATTATATTGAAAACATGGCCATGCTCATTCATTGCTTAATGCCAATGGCTATTTTCACTCTAAGATGGCAGAACTGAGTAGCAGCAACAAAAACCCTGTGAACTACATATTCCCCTTTGGAGAAAAAGTATAATGATCCCTGTTCTAAAGTGATAGCAAGCAGTTCACAAAGTTCCCTGTTTTAGTTTGTGCTCCCTGGAAAGTGGTGCCTGAGACAAGGACCTGGGCCCACGGAGTTTATACTGGAGGTGATGCAGGAAGAAGGGGCCAGTGTAGATGTACTAGATGTATATGTACAATTGAAGTAGCTGCTTTCATTTGTGCAGTGACCAGATTCTATTGAGAAGCAGGTAGAATGTCCACTTGAATTCCCCAAATGGTCAACTTGAGGGACAGGAAGCAGGAGCATTTACCCACTGGTGCCTGTTCCCCAATAATTAGGGCTTGGTACAGGGAGTGTCAATCCAGTACTTCAGGGCTGGGGCAAGTGGACTTCACAGTGTTGGAGAATGTTCCGGGCAGACAGCAGGAAGATTACTGGAGCATATGTAAATTGAGTAGATGTCAGTGGAAACTTGTGTGATGCTGTCTGTCACAACTGAGGCTGACCTCAGAGGAGAAACCAGAGGACATGAAGCAGAGAACCACAGGCCTTGCATTATCTGATAAAGAACTCTCTTTCTCTGCGTTCTCATTTGGCGCTTGAGTAGATCCTATTGACCGTAGTTATGATGTGCAATGCATGGAGTATGGAGCTATAAGGACAGATTATTTCAACACTGGCACTGCTGCTTGTAATCTGTTCAAGGGGGTAATAAAAACAAGTGCGCCAAAGGTGGTAAGTGATGAAAAAGAACATTTACCATTTCTAGTGACTTTCTTTTTTAACTGTAAAGGATAAGGTAGTGCCTATCTGATCATACGTATTATATACTCTGATTCTCTTGGGTCTGATAGCAATGCCACTGATAAAAAAGTTCCTGTTTATCTTTGTTAAGGATATATACTGCTGAAATCCAAGAGGGTATTCATTACATTGCAGATACCATCAGCCCTTGCCTAAATTTGTATTGCGATTAAAACCAGTAATTTTCAAATATCAGGCTTTAAAAAAGAAATAAAACCATTTCAAATCAACCTGGAGATGAGTGTTACGAGGAAAAGAAACCCAAATTGAAGAGCCTATCCATGCCTTGTGGAAGGAAACAATAATTTTTTTTCTCTAACCGTTACACAGCCTCAGTAAAGGAGACAAGATGAAGCCGTAAGTCTGAGTCAGATTATTGAAGGCATTTATCTGCTAGGCATGGCTCCATTAGGGATTAAAAATTACCTTCTCGGTTTTGTTTTTTTTTTAAAGGAGCAATATAAAGAAATTACATTTTTCTCTATTTCTGGATTTTAAGGGCTGGTGTCTTTCAGTTTACTGAGCTTCAATTCAGATTTTAAAATCACAATGTATACTAGATAAACTATAGTGAGAAGACTAAAGTGTTTTTGTTTTCAAAATAATTATGTTCAAAATATTATTACTCAACTGTTTTTGTGGGGAAAGAAGTAAATATGAGGGGAGACCCCCCCCAAAATACTGGAATTATCTAATGGAAAGCGGGCCCTGTGTAGTACAGGCTTCCCCCACTGAGTGCTGTAGGGACACATCTGTATCAGTGTATCAGCTGGAGTTGTTGTGAGAGGCTGACTTTGGCTTCAGTAAGTTTTGTTTTGAAGACTCAACATGTTTGCCCATTTCCTGATGGGTGATTTATGAGCACACCTGCCCACACTGCACTGAGTGTTCAGCAGTATTTGACCCAAAACAGCATGGCCCCCATGCCCCACCCTCCCTATTCACCTGATCTTGCCTTGAGCAACTTGTTTTTGTTTCCCTGGATGAAAGAAGTTCTCAAAGGGAAACTTTTTGCTGATGTTGAAGAGGTGTAACAAAAAACAGCAAAGGCACTAAAAGGCATCAAACTCCAAAAGTTCAGAAACTGTTCTGAGCAGTGGAAAAAATGTCTTGATAGGTGTATTGTATCATATGGATAGTACTTGGAAGGTGGCTGAAGTTTAAACATGTAAGAATAAATACACAATTTTTTATAAATAAATTCCATTTTTGGGTCCCCCTCATATAACTATGGGTAACATTTTAAGAAGATAATAATGCTTTGTAATTATTGTATGAAATAATTAATAACAAAGGGTAAGTTTTAAACATAATTCCTGTTGAGTTCAATTTTTCAGATGTTTTAGACATAAACAGTTATGCTTATTTCAAAACTGTAGTTAGTTTTCTTCTATCACATCAAGTATTTTCTGTACAGCTTATCTTAATGCAACCACTCTAGGCTGGATCGAGCCTGAATTGAGGGAAGCACTAGTGCTCTCCTATTGGCTGAGAGCAAACCTCCCTCAGGTGGGGAGGGGTAAGGGATGACCTTAGAGACCAGCGACAGATTCATACTTGTCTAGGCCATTCAGTTACACATGAGACAGTGTGGTGAAAGGTTGTGTGTCGCTCTATATAGTGAATTGTATTCTGAAGTGTAGTCCGAGTTCTTGTTGGTGTACAAGGAGTTAGCAAAATTTATTTATTTTTTATTTACATATGTACTTATTTTTTTTCCTTCAGATCATGTCTACCTCTGCTGTTTCTCATCATAAGTGCCTAAACAATCCTGATTCGTTTTGTTATATCTGTGGCAGTTTCACCATTCCCAAAGGACAAACATCAGTGCATTTGTCAAGCAAGCCTATTTTGCATAAAGTAAAACTTGGTGATCAAGATAAGTCTTGGGCCCCTCTCAGGGTATGCAAGCAGTGTGTTGAGAGTTTATGGATGTAAACAAAGGCAACACATGATAAATTGCCATTTGGTATACCTATGGTTTGGTGAGAGCCCAGAGATCATTCAAGTGACTGTTACTTTTGTATAGTGAAAATGTCAGGGTAGAGCAAGAAAAATAAATGTAAAATAGAGTATCCTAGTCTATCACCAGCTATATGCCCAGTGTGTCATTCAGCTAAAATCCCAGTGCCAGTTTTCACTGAACTACCCTTTTTCAAAAAACAGGAGTATGGTGAAGAACAAAGTGACAACAACGATGAAGATTTTAAAATTGAAGATGATTCAGTTCATAAGGGATTTGATCAGCATGAGTTGAATGATTTGGTACGAGATTTGGGACTATCCAAAGAGGCTTCAGAACTCCTAGCATTAAGACTGCATAAGAAAAACTTGCTTGAAAAAGGAGTGAAGGTATCCTACTTTAGATTTAGAGAAAGTGCATTTCTGCAGTACTTTCAAAGTGGTGGCAGCTTTGTGTATTTTTATAACATACATGGTTTAATGGAAGAATTGGGAATTCCAATTTATAATGCAACTGAATGGCAACTGTTCATCAATAGATCAAAGTGGAGCTTGAAGTGTATCCTCCTCCACAATGGCAATTTATTTGGTGCAGTCCCAGTTGGCCATTCAGTTTGTTTTTGTGAAGAATATGAAGACATACAGAGAGTCATTGATCTGTTGAAATATCACAAGCACAATTGGATCATCTGTGTTGACCTTTAAATGATCTGCTTCTTTCTTGGTCAGCAATGTGGATACACCAAGCATCCCTGTTTTCTGTGTATGTGGGACAGCAGAGCTCATGAGAAGCATTGGGTGGGGTCAAACTGGCCTCCAAGATCTGACCTCAAACCTGGTGATCCAAACATTCTACATGAGCCACTTGTTGACAGAAAGAACATTATATTCCCACCTCTGCACATAAAACTGGGTCTTATGAGGCAATTTCTTAAAGCTTTGCCAACTGAAGGAGACTATTTCAAGTATCTTGTTTTGGCATTTCCTAGCCTGTCGTTTGAAAAGATAAAATACTTTAATATGTATGTTTGATAGCAGAGCTTTACTACTTGTACACAATTTGACTTACAGTAACAATATATAGCCTTTACATGAATAAAATAACTCTAAATAAACAGTTTATTCAGGTAATTTTTTCTTTCTTTTCCTTTGTATGTACATTTTGTATGATTTTTGGGACAAAGGGAGAGTATCCTGTGTCTTAAAAAGCTGATGTGTTAGAGAAAAACTGGGTCATTTTTAGATTAAGATGCTAAAAGTTAGTCAAAAACAAGTGTCAGATCTAACTCAACAAAAGCTGTGTTCCCCAGTGTTATATTGAAACTTTCTCTGTACAAGTTCTGCTGCTTACAGGAAGAAATGAATGAATGAACGAATGAATATGCGATTTAAATTGATGTGCAATGTCAAGGAAATCCTGCATAGTTCTTCCAAAGATCTCTGTAGTCAAGCTGAAAGCCCTTAAGAATTTCCATCCTATTTAAACACACTCTCCATCACCCATGTCGCTCCCCTCATGGAAGGCTGTAGATACCACGCTCCTTCTGTTGTCCTGCATGACCTTCTTTTCCTCCAACAGACATGCCTGCCTGTGTTTCAAAGTCTGAAGTCAGCACCACTTCTGTAGGAGACCCTCCCACTGGGAATGAACTCAAATTGTTGTTTAACTTGATTTATTAAGTAGATAATCTAGCCATAAAATTAATACTCTGTACAAGAACTTTACTTTTACTTAATACTTTTCATGTGTATATGTTTTGATCTCCTAAGTCAATCTAAGTCCCTGGAAGGGAGCAAATGTTTCTTGTACAACTTTTCTTTCCCCCATTCAATCTGTTACTAGACTGCATGTTTATATTGGCTACATATATACTATTCTTGCTGGCTACTCAAGTTATTCTTAATTAATTCATCTCTGCATTACCACAATTTTCATTTTAATGCAAGCCTAAAAATGCCTTTGCCCTGTATTCATGTGTGATTAAACAATAGGGGTGGTTTTCATTCTTTCACTTGAAAGAAGAAAAATGTGTCTTCTAAAGCAGACAAATATATGCAGTTACTTTCTCTCAATTTATCTTGACTATCTTTTTAACTCCAGATCTGCTCACCTCTTTCATAGGATAGCTAGGCTGAAAGCAGTGTTCTCTAAACTGGCTGCAACTAAAACAATGAAACACCATGGATGCTTATTTCAAACGTGGATTGTCAATATCTACCTTAGCCTTACCCAATTAGAGGTTTCAGAAGAGGCCTAGAACCTGGGTTTTTACCCAGTAAGCAAGTTAGTTCTTAAATACCTACAAATTTGAAATACACTTGCATGTGGAAACTCTATGAGAATTTCTTTTTCAACAGTAAAGTGAGCATTACAGTGGGGATTGGATGAGGTAAATATGATGACTGACTATGTTGAGGAAAGCCTATGAACCATAGAAAACCCTTGATGAACCATATTCTCTTATTATGTCACTTTATAAAATATTCTTCTGGAAAAATTTAAAAAGCAACCAGTAAATCAGTAAGAATCCCTTTCAGAGAGCTGCAGCTTTACAGTGGCTTTATGACTGTCTGAGTTTATTGACTCAGTCCCACTCCACCTTATTTTCCCATGAAGACATTTTCAGTTGGCTCTCTTGGACTCCCGCAGTTTAAGGTGGAGATCAGCACCGGGGAGGTGTGTTGGTGCGCCCTGTCTTTTCTTTTTGGCAGTTTAACATCAAATGGTCCAATAAGTCAAGAATATGTTATCTGTTATTAGTCTGTCAACAATACAAATTAATTTTGCATCTACTTTTGTCATTTCTATACCTTAAAAGTTACTTTTAATTAGTTCCTTTGGGAATTTTATGGAGGATCATTTTTTTCCCATCCATCTATCTATCATCTAGCTAATCATCTTTATACCTTTTAGAGATATATGAAATTAATAGATTATCATCCTAACTTAAATAACATTCTTACCAGCCAACTTATTTTATATTTAAACAAATATTTACAGCAAATGTTCCAGTTGTTTCTCCAAAAGGTCTGGCTTCCACTTATTTTCATGCAGAGAGCAAGACTTTGTTTTTATTTTCAAAGCTTTCTGAGAAGTGTCTTATTGCAAGTTCTCTAAATAAACACATGGAGTTTCATATTAGACACGAATTTCATTCGGGTAGATAAATTAATTAAATAAGTTAATTGAATGAGCTAGATATTTTGGTACCCCATGAAGCTCAAGTTAATCTTATCAATTAATTCAGAAAAATAGAGTTTTTTGACCCATAGGTATAGAACAAGCTGACGGTTGCCAAAGGGAAGGGGTTAGAAGACAGAATTGAATAAAGAAAGAAATACAGAGTTTAAAAGAGTTCTTCAGTGTATCAGTTATATAAATATCTCATTTGTCAAGAGTCAATAAATAAATGCATCCTTTTCTGTGTCTGTGTATATAAGTATCTTTGTATCTATCAGTTATCTATTTTTTAGAATATTCAACAATGCCAAAAAAAATAAACCTACATCAATAATAAATTTGATATTTAAAAATATCAACTTTCTTGTATTTGTTCCCTAGAAATTATTTAAATCGCTTGAGCATAATTTTGAAGTTATGATGATATAGGTATAAGTACTCAAGTGAAAATACAAAGTCAATCTTCAGACCTGCATGGGAGCTTTTCCTCTATGATTTATTCTGGCAAACAATCAGAAAGGAAGAGTAATATACAAGTTATAATGTGCATTACTTTTTCATTGTAAAATACAATAAGAGCTTCAGATTGGTTTTCTTAGGGTTCTAGGACTCTGATACCAGGCTATGGATAGAACTAACCATTGGCCCGATAGCATCTTGGAAACATGCACTTAAACCATTAAGTACTAACACCACTAGGGCAGCCTAAGGCATCCATGACTCTCTGGGTTCATGGGAATATGCTGTAAATTCTATGAGATTTACTGAGCATTTAAAGGATCCTCCTAAATTATTAATAAGCTTTGGAAATCTTGGATAACAAAAGTAGAATGATGGCCAGTCCTTGAAGGGACAATGTGTGTGTGGCTCCATCTACAATGTTGCTAAGAATATTTCTTTAGACCCGGTATGATGTTTTTAATCATCAGCCTTACAAATGATATAATCACTAAACAAAGATAGGAAAAATGTATTTTTGAAAAAAAAAAAAAACCAGCTTATTTAGTGGGAAAATTAATTTTAATTACGGTTTGAAAACTATTTAAAGCTATATATTTAAAAACCTGGGCTCACCTCAGTAATAAGAATATTATAATTATTTGGTAATGTTAAACTTGGGAAATTTTCTTTTTTCTCACCTAGTTTGGTCATAGCTTAAATTGTGGTAAAAATACGTACTTTCAGGTTTGACATAGGTCTAAATGAGGTAATGTAAGCTTAACTCTCAGTACACTGCCTGCCATGATATAATGAATGGGTACTGTTATATATAACAGTGTTTATTCTTTTGAGATACATTTCATCCAACAGGAGAGAATGGAACATATTAAAAGAAACACTTTGATGGAAATGTTTCATTGGATATATTCAGTTTTTATTTTTTAAGATACTGCTACAGGTTTCAGTCCCATAATGATTTGTTGCCTTTGTGTGGATCTTGCCTCTTTAGTCATTTTTACTCATGAACCTTAAGAAAATGCCATGGACACTCTCTAAGCTTCACAGAAAAAAAAACCCTAGAGGGCCATTATTGTTCTCAGATTTTCCAGGTGAGGAGCAAAAAGAAAAACAGTTAACTGTGAGGAGAAATATGATAATTAAGGCAGCTTTGAAGACTTGTCTTAATGTATACCATCATTTTGATTTAAATTAATATTTTACTATAAACAAAGATAAATTTTGAAATGTAATCAAAGTAATAAAAGTATTTTTAAACTTCAGTGTCTTAACATATATATTTATATGTTTATATGTTTTCTTGAAATGTAGTGTCAAGCCAAGTAAAATTTTTAGCAATAGCAGTTAATTGTACTTGAAAAAGTTCTATAAAGTACTAACATCAAATCATACTAATATATTGAGATTTTTTTCTGATGACAAAGAAGAGTAATAAAAGTAATTAGCACTATTATATTCTGGAACAGCTTTCCAATTAAGATACATGACATCAATATAATGCTTTCACATGGAGTTATAAACATGTTTTAGACTTGTGATGAAATCGTTTGTTCATATTTTAAAAAGTAATTAAAGAAATAAACTTTATTCTTAAATTTGGTGATGTTCATGTCATTTTAAAAATAGTTTTGAGTGGAAGAGATCTGTATGTCACATATAATAGACAAACAATAAAAATTATTGGCTAAGTCACATTTTTTAATCAAAAGAATAAAACAATTATGAAACCAGAATAAATGCTAAGCAAATGGTTGAAAGAAATAATATATATCTTTTATGTAGGCTTTTTAAGTTTAATTTAATTTTTATTTGAATTTATTGGGCTGACACTGGTTAACAAAAATGCACAGGTTTCAGGGGTACAATTCTATAACACATCATTTCTACAGCATATGGTGTGTTTACCACCCCAAGTCAAGTCTCCCTCACCATTTATTTACCTTCCCCAACTTGCCTCACCCTTCCTACCAACAATCTTTAAAATAGTTTATTTTGGTTGTTTTTATTTTCTACTTATCTTCCTTTTTTCCTTAGACTTTTCAAATTATAACCAGATACCACAACAAAATAACTGGAGCTGTTTTCAGTGTTTCCCCACACTAAAGAACAAAGTTTATCCTTGAAGGATTTTAATATTTAGTTTCTGAATTATTTATTTTATAACCATTCTCATCATGACCCAAATGTTAAGCTCATATTCTCTCAGATTTCAATAAAATAAATAAAATATCACAGAAGACACAAAATATTTTATGGTTTGACCGTGGGAAGAGAGTGAGGAGAAAGATTCCATAACTCCTTCCAAACACTGTAGGATGTAAAATACTTTGAATGCTATAGAGCAGGAAAACATTGGGCAAGTGGAGAAAACTCTGGACAATACAAGATTTGAAGCTAGTAGTGTGAATTAAAATGTCACCTTCAAGTCAGGACCATTTCTAAACATCATTCACAATCATCTCAACGCACCTGGTGCAGTAATTCCAGGAAAGTAGCACATAACTAAAAAGAAAAGAAAAAAGCTAATTACTTATTCACTACTTGTGTATGGAAACAGAGAGTCAAAATACTGAGGAGAGAAAATAGAATTCTTCATTTTAAAAGTAATATTGGGTTGACCAAAAAGTTCACTTAGTTTTTTCTTTAAGATGGCTCTAGTAGTGCCTAATTGTCTTTAACTTCATTTGTAACAATTTGGTCAGATTATATTGTGACAGCTGTCATCAGCGTGTATTTTAAAAAAAAGAAACATTAAAATTGATAAATTTTTATGTAGCCATTTTAATATTGAAGATGGAAGAAAACAAGCAACATTTTTGGCATATTATGCTTTATTATTTTGAGAAAGGTAAAAACTCAACTGAAACACACACACCCACAAATTGCGCAGTGATGGAAGAAGGTGCTGTGACTGATCGAATGTACCAAAAGTGGTTTGCAAAGTTTCTTGGTACTATTGACGTTTTGGGCAAATAATTCTTTGCTGTAGGGCTGCCTTATGCATTGGAAGATGTTTAGCAGCACCCCTGGCCTCTGCCCCCTAGAAGTCAATAGCGGGAGATAGCCGACAGACTCCAAATATCGAAATCAATAGTTTACTTGTGAAAATAAAAACATGTCTTTTATTTTACAGGAAAAATTAAACAGACTTTTTTGGCCACACCAGTATTTATGATTTAGTTGAAGCATGCGAGCACTAACCTGAAGGACATTTATAATGTTGGATAATCTGTTTGGAAAGGATGTTCAGGGAGGAAAGTGAGGTAATATGGATTGTTCCAAGGACCTCTGACTCTGGTTCAATTATCTAACAAGAAAAATAAAAAGGGATTTTGAAGATAAATGTTTATTATTGGACTCTGAGTTATGGACTAAATTTTCTCAGGGCATTTTATCCCTAAATAGAAAATATAGATTATTGCAATAAGTAAATTACAGAAATTGGAATGTGGTTACAGGGCAACATGAGCATAAAATATATCGTATTAAATTGTGTTCACATCATTCACAGACTAGAACAAAATCACTTAAACAGCATATCTTTGATGTGTATGTTGACCATTAGGGCTGTTCACAATGGTTCCAGTTCTCATTCTGGGCACAGGCAGAATTTCATTTGTCTCTCCTTTTGAAGTTGTATGTGGCCATGTAACTTGCTTTCGTCAATAAAATGTGAGTTGAATTGTATATCATTTCAAGGTGGAAGCTTAAAAAAAAAAGCCAGTGCAGGATCACTGAGTTTCCTTCCACAGGGCTGGCGTTGTACGCAGGTGCACACGTGTGAAGATGGAGCCTCTGTCATCCCCATTATGTGAGCAATAAAAGGATGCTCCCACAGAGCAATCCTGCTTTTTAAATTTATTTAATCCCCTTGAATCACAGAGAGCCTATAAAGTTTATAGAATAATAGTATCTTTGCTATAGGATTGTTGTGAGAATTAAAAATAATTAACTTTGGCCTTGATATGTCCAATAAATGTTCACTATGAGCATTATAGTTCAGCTTTCTCCAGAAGTTTGGTGAACTTTTTCCAGAAGGTTTATATTTTTTTTTCCTAAAGGATATCTCTAAAAAGTGAACTTTTTAAAGGTGAAGAGATTAGCCAAAGAACAAAGAACATAGCCCATGGACACACACAATAGTGTGGTGAAGGCCAGGGGAGGGGGGGGCAGAGACTGGATGGAGTTGGGCAAAGGGAGAGAAAATGGGGGACATTTGTAATAGTGTCAACAATAAAGATTTTAAAGGTGAAATTCTAAATTTATCATATTAGTTTTGTGAACTTTATCCTTCTTTCTACATTGTTAATTGCTTCCAAAAAAGCGTTAGCATTCAAAAGTCACAGAATCTTGCCATATGCTTGACCTGAAAACCACATTAATAATGTCATTAGACAAGAAACTAGGTAAGGCACAAAAGTATGTGATTATACAATTAATCTAGGAAGACTAAGGAAAAAGGGCAGAGAAGAGAATTATAGTGGGTTAGCCTCTGGCTGTCCAAGGGGATTATGGTGTTCTAGAATACTAGAACTGAGTGGTCAAGAATTATATTTCCAATACTACCAAAGGAGCTAGGGAGTTACTTGCTGAGATGTTGTAATTCAAATCTTCTTGTACCTTAGCATCATTAAAAAAATATGATAAAATAGACAAGGTGATCACTGTAGAAGAATATGGATCGTGAACTTTACAATTGATAAGAAGGAGCACACATATAAAGTACAGTGTAAACCAGGAAGGGTGAGTTCCTTTTCCTTTTTTTTTTAGTAAACAATTTCAGTCTATACCGACTGACAAGGTTCAAGGATTTGCTGTAGAATGCATTCGGTAATGAAGTTGATTTAAATGTATTTTTTTCAATCTGGTTTTTATTGTTGTTGCCGATTGAGATTTTACAATGCAGAAAAGGGCCACTTAAGTCAATTTATTGGTATATTATTGATTAACTGAGACTCTCTGACTAACCTAAGCTAAATAATTGAAATACATCATGGACCCGGTTACTTTAAGGTGAGACTTCCTATAAAATGCAGGCTGTTCAGCAGTTATTTTCAGAGTCAACTGTCTTAATATTTAGAATGGCCTTGAAAATTTTCTTAAAACTTTCCAATCCACACAAACATTTTACCAGCCCACTTTTGCACTGGAGACTAATCTATTAAATAAGATGAATAAGATGACTAAAACCACTAGTTAATTTTATTTACTGCACATAATAGTTCTCTGATCTGAAAAGAAAACAGGGCCTGATTCACTCTGGCACCTAGAGTAAGCCCTCAATTGCTTTGGTAGGGTTCTATTGACTGTGTCATTTTTTCTACCTGACTCACTAATAAAACAAATTTACTCAAGTTGATTGTAGGCAATAGCTTTAGACTGTTAAAGGCAAACACCAGGATGCCCCCAACATTAAAGAACTAGATTTTTCTCTACCTTAGAAATCAGTACTTTGGACTTTTTCTATTAAAAAAAAAAAGCCTCTTGTCATTCTGGAAACTTCATGACAAAGTTCTACAGTGTAGAGCCAATGCTGCTATTCACAGTGATGAAATAAATGCATGATTATTTCTAAACCTTCATTTTGCTTAAAAATCAAATGTACACTTGATTAAAATTCTAACGTCTGAAAATAACTGGTACCTACCCAGTAGTTTGAAGCTTTCTCAAGGCTTTTGCATAAGGTATTTTATTTAAGCCTTAAAACAATCTTTTGTGTTCAACATTATTATCTCAGTCTGCATGTGAGAAAAATGAACGTTCAGAGAATTTAAGTGACTTGTTCATGATCACACAGGTGCAAACAAATTGAAGGAGCCCAAGCTCAAATGTGACTCACCTCCAAGTTTACCATAAATTCTGTAGTGCAAACATCGCTGTTCAGAGCAACGCTGTTCAAAAGTTAAAACATAATGCAAGTCACAAATGACATTTAAATTTTTCCCAGAGCCACCTTCCAGAAGGTAAAAAGTAGCAAGTGGAATTAATTTTAGTAATATATTTGACTTGATCCAAAATATCAAAAATATTATTTCAGTATGTAATCAATTTCAAAATTACTAATGAGATATTGAACTTTTTTATTTTTGGTACCAAGTCTTTGAAATCCTGCATGTACTTAAAGTATTTCATTTTGGGCGATTAATTTTTATTAGAAATATTTAACATGTATTTAAATTTTATAAAATTTCAAGTTGAAAAAGCAGATTTACATACTCAGTCTATTCTAAGCATACTTAAATGCTTTCTAATAATTAATTTCAGTGGTAATTTTCAAAGTTAAATTTAAATTAAATTTAAAAATGTAGTTCTTCAGTCATACCTGCCATGTGTGAGTACTCAGTGGAAACGTGACTGTCATGTTACACAGAGAGACAATCTAGTGTCTGTGTATTAGACGTGAGATTTCAAAGTCACTTTCACAGTTTCATTTTCATGTTTCATATACATTCATTATCAAGAAAGAGATAATCGTTAAATGTAGGCAATTATATCTTCAGATTAACTAATTTTCTTTCTTATTTTCCAGATAAGTTTTAAATGAGCAGATTGATTAATACAGACTAAGCTTTCCATGGAAACAAATTGAGAGAGAGAGAGAGAGAGAGAGAGAAGAATAAAAGGAAGAAAAAAGGGAAGAAAAGAAAGCATTCTTTTCTAGGTCAACTGAACAATATTTAAGTAAATACAGCTCATTTGCTTTATTCCTCAGTCAAAATCTTGGCTTTTGGACGTCACTTCTTGGGTTTTTGATGATTGTGAATGTTTCTCTTTCCTTTGGCATTTCAGCTCCCTTTTGTGGGTGCTTCCCTCAAGGAATGTAGAGTTCGTAAAAATCTTTAAAAAATATTGGAATGTGCTTAAATAGTGAGGGAGGTGAGATTTGCCTCGCAACCTAGGAAAATCTTTTCCTCACCTGTTGCTCCCTTCTGTGGCAACTCCTTACCTTTCTCTGCTGTCTTTAGTTGTGCATTTAGATAATTTGGGACTAAAAAGTCCTGTCTTTCTTTTCCTCATTTGACCCATCCTATGATTTACTTCTGTCAGGGAGGGACATCATAAACTTCTTCAATCTAAGGGATGGTTGTCACCTTCACTAGAGGTATTAAATATGGAATGGTAATTTTGGGTAGCAGCAGGCTATCCATATTTTGGGGACAGAAGTAGTGTTAAGTCACATGGCTTTGTCAGGAACTCCCTTCGGCTAACTTCTGGTGCAAACTTTAATATAGAAAGGATTACTTCTACATCATTTCTTTATCTGAGTTTTATACTATAGCACAAATTGAAAAATTAACTTAGGTCCACTGTTAATTCGGAATTCGGCAGCCGTCCGTCTCAAGAGACGATGGTGTAGCTTCTTAAGAGTCTATCTGCACCGCCGAGAATGGCTGTGCAGTCCGACTCGGGAGTGACACGGTATCTGTCTCCTCCCGTGTTGAATCGACATCTTGCGATGACGCTGGAGTGTCCTCTCCAGTGAAGCTGAAGCTACAGAGCCTGGGCAGGGTGATATGGAGGGTCTGCTGTTGCCCATGCAGCAGACCCCCCCTCTCTTCGCAGCTGAAGGGTCCAAGGGAAAGACGGAGTCAATACAGCTTGGCTTCAGGTGCGCCGCAGGAGTTGCCGGTGTTGACTACAACGTCAAACCGCCTTAGGGACTCCGGCTCCGGAATTTCTGTCGGGGTTTACTCCCTTAGCCTTTCCCCTGAAGAGGTATGCCGCAAGGCAGCGGAGGTTTTTTGGAATCAGAGTTTTCCTTCTCTGATGTGCCCTGACTGGAAGATCGAACCAGCGACACTTAGCTCGCAGGCCGACGCTCAATCCTCTGAGCCAAACCAGCCACGGTTAAGAAACTAGCTAAAAGGAATAGTCTTTTAGTTTATAAAATTTAATTCACTCATTCATCTCCATAAGGCAATGCTCTAATATCTCATGGATCTGGGTTTTAGAATGCCTGTTAGAATTGACTCCATGCACAGAGAGTTGTTCTCTTTTGAGGATACGTTTCTTTAAAATCCATAATTCATGCCTAATTATTGGACATTCCAAAATTCATCAGAAGGGCTTGTCCTTGATTAGCAGTTATAGACTTCTGCCAATAATATGCTAAATAAAATTACAAGAAGCCTGGGGTTGCCAGGAATTACTAAGTTTCAAATATTATGAAATATTCTCTCCAGACTGTGGAGCCAATGCACCATTTCTGGGAAATTATTGGCAAACTGTTATGGCTACTTAGAGTCATTCTAAATTCTTCTTGAAAAGTGTGCTTATTAAATATTTGAATAGTTACAAGGGATTATTTATAAAATAGACATGAGCTATGAGATTATTGATACACTGAACCAGGTTTAAGAAAGAGAACATTACCATTATTTTCCAGTTTCCTGGTATATCCATCCGAGGTAATCACTGCCTGGATTGTGCTGTAATCATTACCTGATACTTTTTTCTTTATGGTTTTACTATTTATGTTTACTTCCCTAAATAACATATAGCTTAGTTTTCTTGTTTCTGAATTTGATAGAAACAAAATTATACTATTTATATGTGTGTGTTTGCAATTTGCTCTGTTGTTCTTGTTGCTTGAGAGTATGTTTCCCACCAGCACTAAGTAAATGGTTCTTGTGGGCCTTTATCCTATTTGCCACTTGAGGTGGTGAGTGATAAGTGCTCCTTCATTATGGCTTTAATACATATTACCATTTTCCCCCTTATTCGTGCATGGGTGTTCTTTATATATTCTGAGTACTAATGTGTTGCAAATAGCTCCTCCTATTTTCTAGCTCATGTATCCTGATAAAGAGACGTTCTTCAATCATCAAATTTATCAGTATTTCCCTTTGCTTTTGTTTTTTAAAAATTGTGTTTAAAACATAATTTCTTTACTGAGATAATGAATAGACTTTGCTGCTTTTCGATAAATTCTTTTCCTTTTCCTTTTTCTTCCACTGAGCTGAAAACAATATTTGTGGATTGTGTCAGGTATGAGCCCAATTTCAGATTTATTTCCCACATGGATACCCAAATTTCCAGGTATCCTTTATTTTATTGTTCGTTTCTTCCTTGCAGGCATCTGCAATACAGGGGTGGGAGAAATTAAGTTTACCTAATACAAAATAAATAACACAATAATAAGTAAATAAATAACACAAGAATAAACTCTGCATTTCATGTATTCATTCACCCTATAGATCTACTTTTGCCCATCCCTGTCCGCGCTCTGCCCTAAACGTGCAGGCTGATTTACTGGGTCTTTGCTCCATGGTCAATGTGTCTGTCTTTGCATCAATGCCAAAATGTCATCATTTAAAGATGTGATGAATTTTGCTATCCTGTGAATGAAATCTTCTCACCTTGCTCTGCTTCTTCAGAATGTCTTGGCTGTCCTTAGCTCTTTGTTCTTCAATACACATTATAAAATTAGTTCGTGACTTCCTCTCCATTATCTCCAAAGTTGGGATTTTGGTTTGAAATGCCTTGAGTAGAATGTCTTTGACTATACATATTAACTTGGGGAAAAGTGTCATGTTTATAATGTTGAATCATCAAATCCATGAATAGAATATGTCTTCCAAGTTATTTAATTGTCTAATGACTTTTAGTAATGCTTTATAAGTTTCTCTGTAAATACTATACACACTTTTTGTTAGATTTATTTCTATGAACACCATACTTTATATATATATATGTTCAAACTGCATGAATCTACACCTTGATGAATTTTATTTATATATTATATATGATAACATATATTTTATATTGTAAAACACCCTATTTTTTTCTAGAAATGTTTCTTTAATATACTAGAACAAAGTATAATTTGTTATATACATATTATCATTATAAATGTATTTGCAAAAGGGAAATATTATTATTTGATTTTATCTAGATTTAGTCACAGATTTACCTTTTCTATATATTTCCTGTGGTTTATTTTCCTTCTGTTGAAAGGATCCCTTTTAGTGATTCATTTAGTTTGGAGTAATTGATGACATATTTTCTCAATTTTTGTTTCCTTGTTTTGTCTTCATTTTGTTGAATATTTTCACTAGGTTGGCATTTATTCCCTATGGGGAAACTGAAAATATTACATTGACTTCTGACTTCAATATTTTGTTGTTGAGAAATCAATTTTTATTTCTTTAGTCCATTAAAGATACTATTTGTTTTTTTCTTGGTTGCTTTTAATATATATATGTTTGTTTTGTTTTCAACAGTGTTACTTTACTTAAGTGTGTATTCTTTGTTCTTTCTTTTTAGTAGTTTGTAGAACTTCTTGGATCTGTGCTTTGATGAAGTTTATTATGCTTGGCCATTATCTCTTCAAGTATTGTTTCTGTTTCATTACCTCTCAATTCTCTTGGGATTTTAATTACACTATGGTAGAAACTTTGACTTTGTCTCCTATGACTACTATATTTCTTTCAATATTTTCATCTTTTCTTCACCTCAAGATGCAGTCTGTTTATTGTCTTCTTACCTACCTTCTATTTTATTATTTTCTCTTCAGCTGTTTCTATGATTGTGTTAACACATCCATTAACCACTTATTGGGTCTGGTCTATATCTGGTTTAATTCTACTCTAGAAACTTGCTTTTCATGAATTGCAGGTGAAAGCCTGAGGTGC
The DNA here is from genome assembly GCF_987537825.1 of Furipterus horrens. Taxonomy (NCBI): domain Eukaryota; kingdom Metazoa; phylum Chordata; class Mammalia; order Chiroptera; family Furipteridae; genus Furipterus; species Furipterus horrens. The sequence continues at coordinate 8,838,644 of NW_028327182.1, forward strand.
TTATTAGGCCTCTTTCCTCCATGAAAGATTCAGTACAGAATTGTTGCCTTCATAGCCTCCTAAGACTAGTGAAAGTTGTGCTTAGCAAATCAGCAAACATATTGAGAAAAAAAAAAGTAGGGATGAATAAAGCTAATGGGAGCTCTTCTCCCCCTTTCTCCTGGGTCTTTCTTTGTCCATGAACTCGTCACTGCCCTGGCATGTCTCAAATACCTTCAAGCTGATAGTTTTATATTTTGTCAGTGTTGGTCTACACTTAGAGAACCCATCCTTGACAGAATGAAAAACCTCTACACAAGCTGAAAAATAACATGTGTTCTGCTCAATATATATGTGTCTGTTAGATTATCTATAAATGTTTGCTTTTACATATTCCAAATTACTAATGTTTTAATTATGTCTCCTTAATCAATAAAGTAGATTTGTCAGTATGACTATGGATTTGTTCATTTCTCTTGTTCTATCAATTTTTTTGTTATTCTATTACAGTTGTCCCAATTCACCCCCACCAAGTTTTACTTTGTATATTCAGAGGTTATATCAGTAAGTCTATACTATGTTAGAATTAATATATTTTTCTGAAGAATTAAAACTTCTAAAACATTAGTGTTTAGTTTCTTTTTTATAGTTAATAATATTTTGTTTCTTTTTCTTTCTTTTTGATTATCAAATATGTTTTCTCCCTGAATTAATTATAATCCTTAATTCATGGCATACTATCATTATTACCAGCAGTTTTGTGCATGGTCCTTTCTTGTATTATGCACATATTTTCATATTTATTTATTCCCATTTCCCTATTTTCCTCTCATAGTTAACCAAATCTTTTTTTTATGTCTTGCAGTCTTACTAAATGTGGATTGCTGTACGGTATGCATATGTTTTTAATTTAGACAAATGTTATCGTTTTAGATATCTCTATCTTCCTTACTTTTTTTTTTTTTTACTTGGCATGGGCACTTTAAGATTTGCCTTTGCACTCACTCTTACTCTGGTCTGCCTTCTAATCGCTGCCTAGAATGTTATGGTGTGTATTCTCCACATTTTCACTAACTCCTCTTCCTACAGCCTGTCACCACAGACACACACAAAATGCTGCCGTGAAACTCAGTCGTAGGCAGAGCCTGGAAACCTCCTTGCTCTCCACACCCATTGTCCTGCTTTCTCCATTATAGTCTCCGCCGCAGGTGGCACATGTATGGGTGACACGAATGTGGTTTTTTGCCATCTGTCACCCAGAAGGATTTTGCTAAAGAGGAACCCTGGCAGGATAATAAAGGCTGAAAGGAGAGGGAGTCAGAGTATTTAGTACTTTGTGTGGTCCTCCCAGGCTGACTTTGTTGAGTTAGCCATGCTTAGAGTTTCTTTAAAGGAAGCCATTTCCACAAGCTTTACTCCCTAAGGATTCTGATGATCGCTTCCTTCCCTCAGCCCTTTGTGTGTAGAGGTGGTAACAGCCCAATACAGCGATCCCTCACGTATCGCGGGTATTACATTCTAGACACCCCCCACGAAAGGTGAAAATCCTCGAAGTAGGAACCTTACATTTATTTTAGTATTTACTGTACAGTATCGCAAAATCCCGTGATATAGCAAAAAATCCATGATAAAGAATTAAATATAATATTTTTAAAAATCCCCCGATACAGTGAGGCCGCGATAAGTGAACCGCGATATAGAGAGGGACTACTGTATTTCATTTGGAATTGTCATTGTTTTGCAATGACAAGAGCAGTCTAATGACAGGAGTACCTACTCCACCATTATTCCTTAAAACACAGTTTTAATTTGGTGCAGTTTTAGGTGTATTATATATATTTTAGTCATTTATGTTGTTGGCATGATTAATACTTAATTTGTTTAGAATGATATTAAAAAAGAAAATTCTGGTTTTTTTTTCTATTACTAAGCCAAACACATTTTTTCTGATACTCCAGTTGTTTTTCTGTCATTGCTATGGGCAATGGATCCTCCTGAAATGTAACTGCACAGGCAATTTTCTGCATTTGTCTTCTGTAATTTTCTAGCAGCTTGTTTGGGTTTCGTAACAGAAAATAATTCTCTCCATATGCCAAAAAACAACTCATTTAAATAAGCCTGGTTCATGGTTTATCAAGTTGATTACATAAGTTCTTTAGAAATATAAGAGTTTATATTATGGTTTAGGATAAATTGTTCTCTCTTGTGTCATTTATATTTTACTAGAAAGCAAACATGTAATTTGTAATGTCATGCTATTATAGTAATAGAACAAGAAGGCATTTATCCTTCTATTCATCGAAAAGTCAGATGCATACCATATCAATGCCAATGATGAAAGTGTTTCTTGGGCATTGTAAGAATCAAAGTAAGTTAAATGGCTTCATCAAGACACAGCCATTGTCACTGGTTGTAGGAGTGAAGCAAGTACATGATGTAGAATGGAGAACATTTTTGTTTTTGTCCATGTAGTATCTATTTAAGTTAGCTATTTCCACCATGTAATTCAAATCAAGGGAGTGTGAAAACCTTTCAAAATTATAGCACATTGTGTATGATAATAAAAATTTTTTAAGTTGTATATTCATGCCTTTTATAATAACTTTTTAGAGTCTATTTTTTTCCCCAGAAAGGATAAGAACAATATGAATTACTGGTTAGAAACAGATACATGATATTATATCTCACAGTCAGATAGTGTTACAATTTTGAAATTAAAAAGTTCAGGTCCCTGGCCTGGTAGCTCAGTTGGTTAGAGCATCGTCCTAATACATAAAAGTTGTGGGTTCGACTCTCAATAAGGACACGTACAAGGATCAACCAATGAATGCATAAATAAATGGAACAACAAATCTCTCTCTCTCTCTCTCTCTCTCTCTCTCTCTCTCTCTCTCTCTCTCTCTCTCTCTCTCTCTCTCTCTCTCTCTCTCTCTCTCTTCCCCTCCCTCTTCCCCTTCCCCTAGCTCTAAAATCAATACATTAAAAAAAAAAAAAAAAAAAAACAGAAGTCCCCACTGAAGACTCTGGGATGGCTTGTCATCACCTGGGACTAACAAAGCAGCACAAGACCGTTCCTGCAGTGGTTTTTCCCTGTGAATATACTGATGTCAAAGAAAAGAAAAACCCCATTAGTGCAAAGCCAAACCAAAAATTTAAAAAATAATTAAACTACTCAGATTCTTTATAGCCTTATGAGTACTCTACCTTTAAAAGGCAAAAGAAGTCCCACTTAACTTCAAATTCTGTAACAGCTATATATTTTTGTTTTACTATAACATGCAAGATAATTATAAAATAACAAAATACATGTAATCTGTGTCAATGAGGATCTAATGCCTCTCTCTCCTCCCTCTTAAGCCCTGACCCAACATGGAAAGCCAGCTTTCCCTGAAATCAGTGATATAGCTTTTCAGTATTAAAAAAAAAAAAAAAAAAAAAAAAAAAACCTGACAAGGAGAATACAATGACATTTGAAGTAGGCTTCTCTTTATTTAAGTTCACCGTAATTACAACAAGCTGTATTACATTTTATTTGGCATACTAGAATAGCATATTTTTCCTTTCCATGTGGAATTTGGAGGTTTATAGATAAAAAAGAAACATGTGAAGAATAATGTCTGTGGATAATGCATTTCTGTGAAATGAATACAGAGACTATCAACAATGCCCCTGAGATTTTTCTTCTAATTTCTTAGTTGATAAACATTGTTTATGATTTTTCTAAGGGCATAATGTAATGACTGTAAGTAAATATAAGGTGTGGTTCTTGTCCACAGACAAGTTATAATTCAGCCTGAAGGAAAAGCTACGTAATTCTTGCACAAGGCGATGTCCTTGCCTAAATGTGTTAAGGTTGCTTTTTTTTTTTTTTTGCCAGTTGTGATTGTGGCCACTAGTTTTCTGGCTTTGGGGCCGCCATAAGATTTTATAATTTCTGTAAAGCTTAAAAGAGACTGATTTCACACAATATATTAGGGAGCTGGTTTATCAGTACGTTTAAAAAATATTGGAAGAATAAGCAGAGAGAACATACACTTTTCTTTCCCATCGCTGTTCCATATGGATGATCATTCTATAGAGAAACAGAAGCCTCGACAGGTCCCATACATGTCCACTCATGAAGATTAAGAAGATAACCAACAGCGTAAGATATTTGGGGCAGTGTATGATTGTAAAAAAATAAAAGCCTATTGACCTTGCCTCTCCTCTTTGTTTCTCTCACAGACTTCTCAGAGAATTTACCTGCTGTGGCCTAGAAAGCCTGCCAGCCCACATGACTCTACCACCCAGTCCACAACTGATCTAACCACAGGCGGAAACATGACCCAGTTTATGTCAGTAAAAGTCTCTCTTCCATGAATTTCAATTTGGAACTCAGAGAATCTAACCATGGTATTCAGGTCCTAGATTGAGAAAAGAGTCCAAAACCAGGGTTAAAGGGCATTTGTTGCCATATTCAAAGAAATGCATAGACATCTCATATGTTTCTGCAGAGAAATCTGGCATTCAGAGAGAGAATTAGACCCTTACAATAAGGTCCAATAACCATATGGCCTGGGACGATGATGAAAGACGGAAAGGAACACCCCATCTTTTTAATTTCTGCCTCCCATCCTTTGTAAGTACAGAAAGCAAATTTGCCTCTGAATTCCATGAGAATTTTTTGAATTCTTCCAGCAAGTACTAACTTAAGCTTGTTTATTTTTTGAAACCAATTCCTAATAGAAAATTGGGAATACTAATTGCTGACACACTATCTTTTTTTTTCTCCTTCCTTACAGAACCCCTATATTATCAAGCGCAGCACTATTTCCAGCTAAAAGACTTATTTCCTAGCCTTCTTTGCCACTAGAAGTTGCTAGGAGTGTAAGTTCTGGCAGATGAGATATTAGTAGATGTTCTATGTATGGCTTTGGGGCAGTCTCTAAAGGGAGACAAAAAAATGCTCTATTTCCTCTTTTCCGTTCCTTCTTTTTGCTGCTTGATATAGAAACCTGGTGATTAAAACTGACTAGAAATAAAGCAGCCTTTGGGACCCTGAAAGGTCATGGAATAAAAGCTTTTATAAGGATGTTGGAGTAGGAAGTGGAGGAAGCTTGAGTCCTGGATGGTTGTGTGGTTCATCTCAACCCAGTGTGGGCAAACTTTTCCTCCAAAGGGTTGAAATTATTCAGCTCTGCTATTGCAGTGTGAAAGCAGGCAGAGATAATATGGAAATGAATGCATAGGACTGTATTTTAAGAAAAAGGGCTGTAGCGTACTGATCTCTGCTCCAGATCATTCTTCAACTGCTTCAACCTCCTGATTTCATTTAACTGTTGAGATAAACCCATTGGAGTTCACACCACTGGTGTATTCCCCTGAACCTGAGGTGTGAACACCAGACTTAAGACTAAAAGTCATAAATGATAACTGAGATGAATTAAACTTCAGATGCAGAGATCGTTTGGAGCAAAGCCCACCTGACAAGATGAGTTGAGCATAGGATCTGAAATGCATCTTGAAAAGAAACCACTCTTTTATAGAAGAAGAGAATAGCATCCCAGGGAAAACTAGGACAAAATCAGAGAAGATGTGGGAAGGTATAGTGTGTGTCGAGGACTTGTTTGACTAGAGTGATGGACTCCACAAGAAAGAAATCAGAAACAAACTTAGAATTATATTCTCTGTTTTACTGTTGAAAGGCCCTGGGAGTGAGGGTAATATATGTTTTTCTTCTCGTTCATTGTAACTCATTGTCTTGTGTAACCCAGTCCCCCCACCCCCGCCCCTGACGCCCCCATGACTCCTCCTCCTCCTCCTTACTCTCTCTTCTCTCTTTCCCAGGCTGTTTCCTGATCAGCAGCCAGCCTGGGATGAACATTAGGTAGGATGCAGTAATGAAGTCATTAGTGAAGCATTTATAGGGGAGCTGCACAATTACTCTCTCTTACCCCTTGTTCTCGGGGTTGGAAAGGCACTTTCCAAGTGTTCCTGACCATGTACAGGGTATTGAAAGTTGCTGTGTTGACTCAAGGAATTTCTAGATTTAAGAAGACAAGGTAGGTCAGGCAAAAGATGAGATAATGTAGAAAAGGCCAAAGGCCCTCGTCTTGTGAACTTTATTTCACTGCCTCCCCAACTCCAGCTAGTTTAAAATCCCATTCAAAATGGAAAAATTTTTCCTACTCTAACTTTATATTTGTTTTCTGATGTCCATTTCTTTTCTCTATTTCTCCATGTTTCCCCTTTTTTGTAGTAAGTAGGTATTTTAGCTTTTAATGCAGATATTTGATTTTTCCTATATATTTGAAAATATTTTTAACATTTTTAGTCACTATTTTTTTAAATTTGCCTATATATTTTAAAAGTATTTTTCACATTGATAGCCACCAATATGACATATAAAAGTGTATAAATTTAAGATGTATAATGTGTTACTTTGTCACACTAATGTGCTATAATATGATTGTTGTTACAGTGATATTTATCACATTACATAATTATAGAACAATATTGTTGTCTGTGTTCATTATATTGTGAGTTAAATCTTTATGGCTTATTTACTATCCATTGTAAATGTGTACTTTTAAACATCAGTCTTATCCTCCTAAGCGTCAACCCTAGGTAACCAGGATTTATTCCCTATTTTTTTTACAAGTTTGGCCATTTCAGATTTCACATATAAGTGATAGCATAGTCTATTTTCTCACTTATCTCACTTCATGTAATGTATGCAAGATCCATCCATATTGCTGCAAATGGCAGGATAGCTTACTTTCTCATGTCTAAATCATACATACCTTAATCTGTTTTAATAAATAGACATTTTCTAATGTACCATTTTAAGTCCCTTGTATTTTTTTTCACTATATTTTTGGAGTTATTTTCTCAGTGACTGTCATGGGATCACAATTAGCATCTCATTTCTAACAATCTAGTTAGGATTAATATTAACTTAATTTCATAGTATACAATAACTTTCTTCCTATGTAGCCCCATTTCTCTTCTACTGTTGTTCAGTGACTTTCCAGTCTAATTCTGTGGAATCTATATTTTTTGTCATGGGTAGCCACTGAAGTCTCTGGTCAGTTAGCTTAGTGGCCAACTAATAATTCATCGGATATTTCCTTTTATACCCCAAACCGTAAGTCTCCTAGTTTTTGTTAGGAGTTCTGTGTGCATGTCAGGTCTTGCCTTCAACACTCACCTCAAGACCTCTGCCTTAGCCATTAGTTTCTGAATAACTTCAAGCTTAGGCAGAGGGGAGAGAGAGCTTAGGGCCTTCTCACGTCTTTCTTGAATTTGTGCACAGACCTCAACATGTGCACAGTCTTATGTATGCTAACAACACCCCACATTCTCAGGAATATGTTGGTGCTATTGAAAGAACCTATGGACACCTTGTTTCCCAGCTTTTCTTTTTAAGCTTTGGTTTATTCTATTATTTGTTCCAATTGTGATCCACTTCCTCAGGCAGCTATGAAGTTAAATAATTGTCTGTTTGGTGTTAACAAATACGTCCAGGAAGCATTTGAACTAGGGAAGTTTTAACTCAGGTAAAAAAAATACAGCCTTCCCATGGTTGGTATGGCTCAGTGGGTTGGAGCCTGGTCCCATAAACCAGAAAGTCACAGGTTCAATTCCCTATCAGGGCACGTGCCTGGATTGTAGGTTTTATTCCCCCATCAGGGTTTATGCAAGAGGCAACCAATTGATGTTTCTCTCTCACATCAGTGCTTCTCTCCCTTCCTTCCCTTCTCTCTAAAATCAATAAGCATATCCTCTGGTGAGGATAAAAAAATACAGCCTTACAAGTAAGGACTTGCAGGAAGCCACCAAACAGGTCAAATAATGACAATTATCTGGGAATGGGTTTAGAAAAAGTCTTGACTCTGTTCTGTGTCCCCCATGGATGTGTGTGTGTGTGTGTGTGTGTGTGTGTGTGTGTGTGTGTGTGTGTTTAAGGTTAGAGTGGAGCTCCATAGCTGGGATCGGACTCAAGTAAGTTAAAGTACCACAGAGTTCACAGTTCTTACCAAGACTCAGTTGCTTTTCTTGAATAAACTCCTCTCTGGATTGATGCAAGCCTTGGGTTAATCTCCAGAGTCCTGAAGGTTAATTCTGATTTTATCAGTTTTCTCATTGCTTTTATAGAGGGTGTAATGATTGGATGTCTTTACTCTGCTATTTTCAAACATACTTGTCCTAATTTTTCTGTTATTCATAATTTGTGGTAGAAAAATTTACATTTGTTTCAGAAAATCATTATTGGAGTTTTAAGTCTTAGTTTTTATACACCTGAAAGAACAATATAAACAAACACAAATTTTGTTTTAAATTTATCTCATTTCTTTTTAAAGTTGCTATGAGATTAAAAACAAAACAGGACACTTGTATATCAAATAACCTCTGAGTGATACATTTCTTATTTTTCTTTTTTGGGGGGTTAGATGTGGTTGGGTTTAATTCTTGAAGTGCAGTGATAATGGCAAGGATGTATTTAAACTTAATCCTTTGAAAAAAAAACTGCAAACAGAATCCTATATTAAGTCTGATCCTTGACCTTTTCCTTTCCTACTTTAAATATCTAAATATTCTTAACTTAATAATACACACACAATTTTTTATGCCTGCTTAAATGATTTTAAGTTTTCTGGTCTAAATTTTAGAGAATTATCTTTCCAAGTTCTGTGTATAGCATTTAATTGCTTCAAACAGTTGCTATACAGAAGAACAATCTTTTAAAGAGTCTGGCTCCAGGAAACAAAGAAGTGGAACTATTGAGTTTATACCTTTCATATTTTTCTGCCAGACTTACTTTAAATTATTGCACATGCACCCTTCTCAAAGTTACTCCACATAAAACCTAAATGTGGGAGGAGAACTAAATGAATCTTCTTAATTCTTCCAAAGACCCTGTGTATGAAGACATACACGTGACCTCTAAGTAATATCTACTGCAAATACTTTTTTTTTTTTTGCCTAATTTGTGGATGAAGGCACCAGTAGGCAGTCAATAAATACTTGCTAAGTGGCTAGTCCTCAGTATATTGTTGTCCTTAAATCATTTTTCTGAGGAGTGGGGTTCAATGAAAAATGACATGATTCAGTGTCTTCATGTGTCTGCCACATGTTCCCTGGGGAGACCTATGAAACTCCATTACACCTACTCTACTGCTTTGCAGATTAACGCACCTGGGGCTGGGTTCTTAAGTACAGAGGGATACCTACTGAACCAGAGTCGACTTTGCTTTAAAGCCCCTAAATGCGTTGACATCATTTGACACTTCTTTCTTTTGACAGGGGAGTCTCCGCTTCCTGAATCATGATAGGTAGTGCATTATAGTAAATATGGACTTGGTAAGTGAACAGCATCACTATGTGTACTCTCTCGAGCCCAGCAAGATGAGACTGACAATTTATAGTAGAATAATCTTGTGTTCAGTCCCTGCTCAGAAATTAACTATATGGCTTTTTAGTGGGTGTTTCAGGAAGCTGTCATGCTTAAGAATTTTGAGAAATGATGATCAGATGAAGGACTCTAAGAGGTGTTAAATAATGATTTAAATAGGAGTGTAGGAGCTAAGGGGGAGAACATCTCAAATGATTCACTCTACAGACTATTATTTGAAGGAGAAATTAGATTCTAAAGGTTATGATTATATTTTAGATGGCATTCAAAAACTACTAAATCTAATTCAAAATTCTAGACAAGAAAGAATGGGGTGACATGATTATCATTAAAAAATACAGAGACTCCCCCACACAGCCAGGCTTAGTAGAGGCAGTCACAAACAGTGTGGGAGCTATGGACAGGAGGTCCAAGGCCAGTTACACACAATGGCAGACAGCGACCTGTATCTGAACCTGCATTTAAGTTGTCCAAGAACCAATAAAACCAGTAGTGGGCCTCAGACTATTCCAGAGCTTGACCCAACTAGCTAGCCAAGTGGCGTACCCAAAGGGGGATTCTGGCAGGCACCAGACCCTGCTGGAAGCAGCTTTGCTTCATGGAGGCAGCTCCTGCACAGCGTCCCATACCTAGTCATTGAGGCTTACTCAGAGAGTGACCCAGCCTGAAGTGTCAACTCCACACACGAAAGGGCAAACAGCACCCAGGACTCAACTCAGCAGGGGGGGGCACATAACCCATACACACACACACACAAACCAAACATTTCTGGAGCACGGAGTCTAGGTGATCTGGAAGATTGTGCCATTGAATCCAACAAGACATCTTCATCACAAAGCCATCATAACAAGTTTGGGAGTCATAGCAGGTCTACCTAATACATAGAGACAAAACAGGCAGACAAAGAAAAATTCTCCAAACAAAAGAACAAGATAAATTCCTAGAAAAAGAATTAAATGAAACAGATGAAAAAGAAGCAACCAAAATACCAAATGCAGAGTTCAAAACAGTGGTTATAAGGATGCTCAAGGACCTTGGGGGAAGAATGGATGAGCTCAGTGAGAACTTAAACAAAGAGATAATAAGCATTAAAAAAACATAGAAACTATAAAAAAAGAATCATTCAGAAATAAAGAATATAATATCTGAGATGAAGAATACATTGTATTAAGAGAATAGCTGTTTTAAAACATATTTACATTGATGTAGCTTGTTATAGCTGAATTATCCCAATGGAAAATACATTTACTACTCAATCAGCTTCTCTTTTATCATAAAGTTTAATGCTTTAGTGCTAAATCTTTACAGCAATGACATTATCCCTATCCCCTTCACCTCCTTCACATTATCTGATGATTCTGTGTCCCTTGACCTAATCTTTTATTCTTTTGCCAGTTAATCCATGGTTATTGGAAAGCAGTACAATGAATGGCTTAGAGTTCAAACTGTGCTTAGACTCAGTTCCTGGCTCTCACCATTACCTCCTATAACCTTGGGCAACTTTCCTAATTTCTCTGTCTCTTTGGCAGTTACTACAACTCATGTTTATAAATTATACAGAAAAAAAGTATACATATAAAGGGTCAGTTGCCCAATTTAGATTTTCATAACTAATATAAAAATCTGAGAGTAGGATAAACCATGAGTGCTATAAAGGATCAAAGAAAAGAGATGTTTTTACAGGCTCTTTTTTCCCCTCTCTTGTGTTTCTCTGAGTTCTATAATAGTGGAAAATTATATCACACTTCATTCTTCTTTATACCAGAACTCTTAAAAATAAAATGGCCTTTAAAAACAAACACTGTTCTTTCTACAGAGGTGTAATTTTATAAATGATTTGGGTGAAAAGATTAAAAATGCTGTTGGAAAACAATTGTTATTACACAATCCATGATATTTAGGTAGGAGAGCTAACGTTTTCAAAGAAAGATAACTTTCTCCCAAGAAGAAAACATCTGGCTCTTTTATATATGATAAAAATATATGCATTTCTGAGTAATTTAGGCATTTGTTTTTCCCAGAATATCCTGGAGGATTTTTGACAGTAAATTAGAGTTAAAAACTATTTCAAGTCTCCTTTTGTTGTTACCCAGATACTTCAAATAAACACTTTAAAATTAAAAACTAGAGCATTTAAAAAAATACAACTTTAACCTCATTAATTTAAACAAAATTTGATCAATATTTATTCTATTTATTCTATTTCTGTAATTACCCAATGAAAATATAATCTAAGAAGCACTACATTAATTTATTAATGTTATTATGCCCAAAGATAGCTTCCTATTTGTTTAGATCACTGTTGTAATTATTCATTTCCTCCAGAGATAAATCCAAACACTATCTGATTTATTTATATCATTTTGTGTGAGTAAGATGTCATAGTTTGCTTCAGCAGTTGCAAAGTAACTCTGCCCTGTTTGTGATGCACTTAGACATGAACATGTAGCTTTACTACTCTTTCTTTTTAGGGTAAGGCTATTTGTTCTGGACTTTTGTTTGTGTCTCCCCAGAATTCATCTGTTGGTCTTTCCACCCAAAGTGATGGGGACAGAAGGTAGGGCCAGTAAGAGGGAACAAGATATAAATGAGGGCATAAGGTGGTGGTGATGGGGCATAGTGTGATGGTGTCACTAGTGTAAGCCAGGAAGCCAGCTCTCATTAGACACGGAGCCTGCGGCCTCCTTGATGGGACTTCCCACCCTCCAGAACTGTGAGAAATAAAGGGTGGTTGTTTAAGCCACCGAGTCTACGTATTTTTTTTTATGGCAGCCTAAGCTGGCTAGAAAATAATTTTATTTCTCTTCTTGGGATAATATTTTGTTATTAACTTTAAGTCTAGAATAGTCCAAGGAACATTGGTGGTTTTTATGGTTCAAGTGTTCCATAACCCAACTCTACTATGTTATATTTTATGTATCTATAAAAGAGGTAGGTTGGATTGGTCTAGGTGATACATAAATAAAACTAGTTTTAATTTTTAATTAGACAAGGCAATTTTAAAAAGGGGAAATAGAACTGATAAATACCTGTTGAAGATAATAAAATGTGCCACTGTTTTTATTATTAATAATACTCTGGGCTGTTTCAGTGTCTTTGCACATAACAACTGACTTGTAGAGTGTGAAATTTGCAAGAGGTCACGTGACCTAAGGGAATATACACTTTTTTGAACACATATTATGTACAGATCACTCCACTATCTCTTGTTTACAGATGATGAGGGGGACACTTAGAGATTAAGTAGCTTGTCTAAGGACACAAAATTTAGAAAGAGCAGATGCGCAGATTAGAGCTCACACTCTTTTGAAGTATCATCTTTTCTTGCTATTTTGGATGCTCTGTTTGGTTGTTTCTTTTTTCTCATTTTTCCTCTGATTGGTCAGTAGTTCTATCTCTAACAGTTATACCCTGGTAATAGGTGAGAGAGAGAGAGAGAGAGAGAGAGAGAGAGAGAGAGAGAGAGAGAGAGAGATCCCTGGCACAGCATAAATAGCAATTGGCTCTCTTGCCAATAACACAGTAATTTAATTCGCACCTTCATGACTCAGGGAACACACAATGCATAAAGATTCTCTCCCTCTTTTTATTTCCATCTAGTTATTATAATTTTCATTATTCCCAAAGAAATATTACCATGTTTGTGCTGGATGAGGTTGAAGGGGTTAATGCTGAGTCTAGAATTTATGTTTTCTGCTCTATTCTGTCCCCTACTGGCACAAAAAGTAAGAAGAATATTAACTGAAATTAGGGAAAAGCACATTGATTCCCACTAGATGCAGCTTCTGTATTTGGGCTCCCAGTGTGATAGTGAGCCCCAGCACAAAACTAACTGAATCCCAACCTTTATACACATAAAATGTACTAACTTCATTCTCAAGACTCTTTGGTATCTATATGATTTTTACCACTGTCCCTCAACTTTCAAGTTTAGATCTTAAGTCCTGGAGGTATATTCTAGAGGCCAGAAAGCTAGTCCTCTATTTCCTTCTTTTCCACATTTAAAAATTGGATGTTTATTTTAAATAGGTATACTTTATGCTGAGGTAGGAAGAGTGTTGGACTATGAAAGGTCAGAGTCCAGCTCATGCCTCATAGTGTTTTGTGACTCCCAGATCAGTGGTGCATGAACTTTAGTTCTGGGGGGGGTGTTTAGAGGATATAATGAATAACATAAAATTCTGTCATAAACATGGAAGCAAAATTCATATTTGGCAGAGCTGCAGAGTTCCTGATTTAGATATTTGTGGTAACAGTACATGAACTGTAATCAATTCAACTGACAAGTATTTTGTGACACATTCAAAACTCCCAAATGAGTTGACAGAAGATCTCTCCCTTGTGGTCTGGATATGCATGAGAGGGGAGAAGGGAGCTCTGTTGATGGGCCCCCTCCATGGAGTGTGGAGGGCTGTCTCACCTTAGGGCTATTAAAAATACTAAACCAATACTTTGGAGCCAAGAGCCATGTGAGAATTCAAATCGTCGGCAACACGACAGCAGCACAGTACCTACCATTTAGTTAGCTTCGATTATATGCTAGACACTGCAAAAGCAATTAGCATTCACGTCCTCATTTTATTTATTCATTCAGTGCCCATTGCTTCGTATGTGCCATGACACAGGTACTGTTCTGGGCATTGTAATTACAATGATGAGCAAGCCAGACAAGTGTCTGCGTTTGTGGAGCTTAATTTTGTAGGAAGTTGTACTAGATTAGATGGTCAGGGAGGGTGTAAGTGCAAAGCAACAATCGAAATGAGAGCTGAATGATGAGAAGCCAGATATCATAAAACTCAGAGGAAAGCACAGTCTAGGTAGAAGAACGATCAGGTGCAGAAGGACAACTACAGAGGAAGCAACTTTGGATTGTCAAGGGATTTAAAGAAGGCCAGTGTGGCAGGAGCATGGTGAGTAAAGAGGCCAAGGGTGAGAGTTGTCACTGATGAGGTAGGCAGGGGTTCAATCAGTTGTGGCTTGTCAGCCATGTGGAAGATTTCAGAGTTTATTTTAGATACAGAGCGAAGATTTACACAGGGGAATGGCATTATCTGTTTCATGTTCTCAATGGACCATTATTCAGTTAGATGGAACATGGTTTGTAGATGGGTCACATGTAGAAGCAGGGATTAAATGGGCACCTGCTGCAGGAGTCTAGGCAAGACTTAGAAGCATGGGTCTGGAGGCAGAGACAAGTCAGAGGCTTTGGGAATGAGGAGAATGGATTGCTGATACGATGTGTGGAAGGAACGAGTGTGCTTTTTAATAGAAAAGGAAAAGCCAAGTAATCAAAGACATGCGCATATGAATTTTGAGAGGCAGCTTTAGTTAGGATCTTGGTTGGACTGGTATGAAACACTCCCCCCAATCAGGCTTCAATAAGCTAGGCATTTTTGTGCTTTGTAACAACAGTCTGAATATAAGTAGATCATGACTGAGGTGATAGGGAATGGTGGGGACCTAGGGCTCTATTATATATTTTCCTGCTATTCTCAACTGAAGTTTTATTCTTGTGGTTTGGAGAAAGAAAAGGAGGGTGCATTATTTTTTCTGAAATATACAACACGGAAGCTGTCTTTATCACTTCCACCTTTTTCCATTTTCCCAAACCAAGATATATGAACCCGCATTCCTGCAAGCTGGGGGGTGGGTAGGAAAATGTATCTTTAGCTGGGTGGCCACATGACTGAGAAATATGACCACCTATCTCAATCTGACATGACTGTTAGAACTAAGGACTAAGAGCATCTGTGTCAACATGACTTAGCTGTTTGTTCTAGCCCAGAAGAGATAAGACTATAAATCAATAAATAGCTCTATTATTTGCTTTAGGACATTCCTGTAAATCAGTTGATCTGTGACAGCTCTATTTGGCTCATCTGTTCAAATAGGTTACTTTATAAACAAAAGTTTACTTCTCAGCACTTACTTTAAGCCCTTTGCTTTCCTATGTCCACCGATCCTGAACTGTTACTACGTCTGGAACTTTGTCCAATCCCAATCAGTTTCTTTCCTTGAAAAGCCTGCTTTAAACCAATGAGACAAGGATACAAAACCCTATAAATATGTCACATCTACACTTCCCTCGCTGA
The DNA here is from genome assembly GCF_987537825.1 of Furipterus horrens. Taxonomy (NCBI): domain Eukaryota; kingdom Metazoa; phylum Chordata; class Mammalia; order Chiroptera; family Furipteridae; genus Furipterus; species Furipterus horrens. The sequence continues at coordinate 8,854,109 of NW_028327182.1, forward strand.
TACACTACAACTTTGTCAAAGCAGTGTTCTTTCTCCCTTACTCAAGTGAATTTAAATAACCTTACTTTTTGCTTTATCCAGACTGACTCTAGTTCAGAAATGTCAGCTCTTCTTGATGTTTACCAGGAACCAACTGAGATGGCTCCGAATGACACAGCATACGACCCTTGAATGTCCCCTACAAGAACAGTGGGCAAGTCTTGAACTGCGTCTGAGCTCCACTATTTTTCATAGAGCCACAAGTGCTAAGTTTGTGTTTCTTCCTAGGAAATGAGTTTCCTTTCAAAAATCCTTTGGTAACTAATTGGATTTATGAACTCTCATCCTTGATACAAACATTCCTTGTGACTAATAATACTACTGTTTTGCTTACCCCTGTCTGCTCTTCTTTCTGTGTGTTTTAAAATTCTAACAGTGTATGTCTAGGGAGAGGATGGGTAGAGGCTTGATAAATATATCTTTGAAGACAAGTTCAGAAAATCTTGTGGGCATCCTGTGTATACAGTTTCTCTTGGGTCACCTCATATAAACATCATTAGACGTTCCTCAGTCTTGTCTTTTTATTTCTGAGAGTTACTTTGTTTAGTCTCATTTACCTGGAGTCTGGAGTTTTGCCAGTTTCTCAGCCAGCAATGATGAGTCTATTGGATGGGTTGTGGAGACAGGAAGTTGTGCACTCAACACACTTAAATGACCATGGTCATGCTGATAGGACTGTGAGTCTAACCCTAAGTTTGTTCTTCCTCTGAGCAGTACCCCTTTTATGGATTTACACTATAATTCTACTCCCCGCATGCCGTTATGAATGGCATAACTTCACCAAAGATCATTTAGCATAATAGAAAGCACTTTTGAGGGTCTTTGATATGCACAAAATTTATTTAAGAAATGCCAGAGTATGAAAAGGGAGTATAATCCCAAACATGCAATTGCCTTTAATCTTATTGATATAAAGAGACTTTCAAAATAAATTTAGTTTCCAACATTGTTTTCTTAGAAGACTGTTTGGCCAAGGCAAATTACATATGGGAAATATTTAAAATTAAATGTCTTTTAATCTTACCAAATCAATAGCTGAACTTAATGAGATACATTGGCTCACAAGGAAACAGCCTTAAGGAAAAAATAACAGATGTTTTATGTGGTAGGCAGAATAATAACCTCCCCTCTCCCCAAAGATATTCACACCCTAGTCCCCAGAAACTGTGCCTATGTTACTTCATCTGTCAAATATACATGTAATTTGTGGACATGATTACGTTAAGGATCTTAAGAGGGAGATATATCCTGGATTATCTGTGTGGGCCAAATTTTATCAAAGGATTCTTACAGGTGAATGAGGGAGAAAAGAGAGTCAGAGTCTCAGAGAAGTCTGAAGATCCTACAGTGCTGGCCATGAAGATGGAGGCAGGGGGCACAAGGCAAGGAATGCAGGTGGCATTGAGAAGCTGAGAAGGGCAAGAACCAGACCGTTCACTAGAGCATCCAGAAAAAAATGCAGCCCTGCTGATACTTGATTTTAGCCCCTGAAACCAGTTTTGGCTTCTGACCTCCAGAAACATAAGTAGAAATTTGTGTTGTTTTAAACCACCAAGGTGGTGGTGATGTGCTACAGTAGCAATAGAAAAGTAACACAGTTAGTAAATGCTGAAGCAGGAGTTTGTCTTTCCTGGCATCTAAACATGTATTTTTATCCGGTTCAGTGGTTCCACCAAAATCAAAAGCAGCAAACAAACCAAACTTGTAAACACCAGTGAGCAAAACAAAAATAAAATAAAATACAATAAAATAAAAAAATCCAAGATTAGTAATTAGGAATCCAAGAGTAAAATATATATTAAAAAAAGAAAGAAAAGAAAAGAAAAAGGAAAGGTGTGCTGATGGTGGTGATGGTGAAGAAAAGATGTAGAGTGAGGGAGTAGTTTTATTTTTATTTTTTAAATCCTCAAATAAATACCGATTTTATTATATTCGGTATAGAGCGTTTGACTGTGAAAATCAAGTAAAATGAGTCTAAACAGGGCAGTCACTGTCCACAGCATCCAACCCCTCAGAATGTTCTCTTTTGAAAAATTTCATTCTATCTTTAATTGATTTGCATCTGTATTCATTTCAGGAAAGTTCATGCTGAATTGAATGATTCAATTTAAAGTCACTAGCAACAGGAAAATACATTCTTAACTTATTTTCTCTTTCTCAGCTCCTTCGACTAAACAGAAAGATTTTTGATATTAGCCACTTCAGGTAGGGGAAAGTCACAAGATAAAAGTAGATTCGGAAAGGAATAATCTTTGGTTTTAACAGTCATATCCTTGTATACCTACGAGGCCACATACAAATGTGCTAATTAGTGTAAGAATCTTGGTACCTGACATGGTCAGGTTTCTGTGGAACTGCTGGCTACTACCTGTGCCCCTGTTCCTGTAATTGCCTTTAACTGTCTTCACTTATACATCCCTGAATTCATTAGATCCTAAAAGTGCTAGAAAAGGAGAACTATTACCATAGGATCTACTCTATATTTACATATGCTGCTGGCATATCCCCTTATCCCTGACTTATATTTATGGGAACACATTTGGGAATCAACCCCATCTTCATTTTCATCTCTGGATTACCTCTTCTCCATTTCTCTGCTCCCTCATTACATCATGCAAAACAAAAATCTGAGAAAAATTAGTGAGGTATTGCTGAGTATCTATACTTTTTTTTTTTTTTTTTTTTGCCTTGAACAAGATTTTGGTATAATTTAAATTCCTATAAAGACAGCTGAAGTTATTTTCAGGAATCACGCTCATACTGGTACCACTCACAGGATATTCTTTTGTAAAATGGCAACAATAAAGATCCACATGTTCTTGCTAAACAGGACAACCCTGACCCTCTCTTCTGCCCCAAATGAAATTTCGGAAGACTGTATACTTGCTTCTCTCTTGACGAAAGATACAAGTGTGCAATCTGGAGACCCTTTTCAGCACTGAGCATGGACAGCTCCAGGAATGGCAGTCCATCCCCCGCAGGCATTACTCCTTCTGGGTAAAAGAGATATAAAGGTATTTCTTTTAGAATATTGGGAATTATAATCCTCTTCAAGTAATCTGTTTTTTTTTGGTTTTTTTTTTGTCCTGCCCACAAGTCAGAGGCCAATTTTCAAAACACTGTAAATGTGGATAATAAAATTTGTTGTTCTTTTATAACTTTTTTTTAAATTTGTTGACTCAGGAATATATGGAATTGATATAAAATTCTGCAAAGTGAATAAAATCTAACCTCCAATCCCCTAGCTGCCTTCCACATGGATCACCCTGGCAACCACATCTGTGTCTTTACAAATACAGTATATGTGTACATATTTTTCTTTTATTTCCCTTTGACATATGGATAGCATATCACACACAGCACTAAGTAGGTACAGTCAGTTTTCATTATTCACAGTAATTACACTCTCTGAAGCTGCCACTAACTTCACATTAGCAAACATAGAACTAGTCCTCCTCAGAGAAATACAAGGTTAGTTTCCTGTGAGCCTTCGGTCACATTTTCACCAACTAATCAACACATAACCTTGTTTTAGGTATCTTTCTGTTTAAAGACACCTTATTTAACATGTTTTGTAGATTTATTAACTTTGAGCTCATGGCCAACAGTGCTATAACTCATGCCTGGTTGAATCTTATATAAGACACATATTTTCTCCATAAGGCACAACAAAGCCTTCTTGTGCTTCAAGAATATTAGCCAGCCCTTGAGTACTGTACTTGGGGGCCACTTTAAACAAAATCACCCCCCCCACACACAAATTAGCATTAAAAAGGCTCCCTAAAAAAAGCACTTGTCTATAGAATAAGCAGTGATGTAAGAAGACAGGCACCTTCTTCTACCTCAGCTGGAGCGTATGGATAATGTGACTCAAATCTCTTGCTGCTCTGTGCATGTCAACAAATGCATGCAAAAGCTCGGCCACTGTTGGTTGGGGGTTGCAGATAAATTCTAGCAAGCAGGTAAATTCACAAATGTAAAATCTGTGATTCATGAAGTTTGATTTTCTTAACACTATGCAATGGCTTGGTAATTGCTCCTAGTAGTACCTGAGGTATTGCCCCATTCTTTCAATTAGTTAAATTCTGTTTAATTTTCGAAGGCAGCAGAATCATTTTAAGCAGCCTGCTGTTAATGAAGATTCAGATTTTGTTGCTGTTGCAAACAATGCTAGAAAAAAATTCTTGTATGTGTTATTTTGCACATATGTAAGGGCAATTGTGCTCTATATTTCTAGAAAGTGTCAAAGTATATGTAAATTTTTCATTTTGATATTTTTTCCTTGCTGTTTTGTTACTTTTAAAATAATAAAATTCTTCCACCAAAATATTGCTTTGCATATTTTATAAGCAATCATGTCATCTTTTAATAATAGACGTATAGCATTACTTTAAGAAGAAATGTCATATTTTTAAGAAAAAAAAGATCTAAAACTTGAAATAAGCTCCATTCTGTAGGAAAAAAAAGCAAGTTTCTTTTAAATGGAGTTTTATGATATGAGCCAAAAGTAAGGGAGAAAAAAAAATGGCGAGTTTCACTTTAATCCACTCTGATGGCTGGTAGAAGTCCAAAGGGTTTCAAGCAGCACATGGTGATTAATAAGTGTTGACAAGGTTCAAAGGCAGTGACACACCCAGGCTGCTAGAGGCAGCTCCCATCCCACCATGCGTCTTTTCGCAGCAGACCGGTTGGTACTGGCTAATAGTAATATGAATTCCATGACTACCCAGGGAAGCAGACATGCTACATATTCTCCTGTCAAATAAAAATTTGGAAGGAGATATAGGGCATCTTCTACACATACAGCTCGCCTACTCGTCGTCGTCGTCGGCAGCCGTCCGTCTCGAGAGACGATGGCGTAGCTTCTTGAGAGTCTATCTGCACCGCCGAGAATGGCTGTGCAGTCCGACTCGGGAGTGACAATCCCTGCCACACTTGGTACAGGTGAAGGCAGATGGCTGTTGTTGCTGCTGCTGACGCTGCTTCCGCCTCGATCTTTTCTGGGCCGCCTCCTCGTTGGGCGCAGCCTCTGCACGTGACGTACCTTGCCTGACCGCGAGCCTCCAGGCTAGGCGGTCGTCTGCTTGAACTTCCCATGTGTTGAGATTGATGGAGCATTGTGTCATGTCCTTTTTGCAGATGTCTTTGAACCGCAGTTTTGGGCGCCCTGTCATCCTCTGGCCTTCTGCTAGCTCGCCGTAGAGGAGGTCTTTGGGAATACGGCCTGCATCCATTCTTTTGACATGGCCGAGCCACCTGAGGCGTCTCTCGCTAAGAACTGCATGCAAACTGCTCATGTTGGCTCGCTTCAGCACCTCGGTGTTGGGGACCTTATCCTACTGAGGATGGTATAATAAGATGACTTATCTCTCGGCAGCCGTCCGTCTCGAGAGGCGATGGTGTAGCTTCTTAAGAGTCTATCTGCACCGCCGAGAATGGCTGTGCAGTCCGACTCGGGAGTGACACGGTATCTGTCTCCTCCCGTGTTGAATCGACATCTTGCGATGACGCTGGAGTGTCCTCTCCAGTGAAGCTGAAGCTACAGAGCCTGGGCAGGGTGATATGGAGGGTCTGCTGTTGCCCATGCAGCAGACCCCCCCTCTCTTCGCAGCTGAAGGGTCCAAGGGAAAGACGGAGTCAATACAGCTTGGCTTCAGGTGCGCCGCAGGAGTTGCCGGTGTTGACTACAACGTCAAACCGCCTTAGGGACTCCGGCTCCGGATTTTCTGTCGGGGTTTACTCCCTTAGCCTTTCCCCTGAAGAGGTATGCCGCAAGACAGCGGAGGTTTTTTGGAGTCAGAGTTTTCCTTCTCTGATGTGCCCTGACTGGAAGATCGAACCAGTGACACTTAGCTCGCAGGCCGACGCTCAATCCACTGAGCCAAACCAGCCAGGGCTTAAGATGACTTATAATGGCAAGAAAAGGGGTATATTTTGGTACTACTTTTAATCAATACACTCTAACTTCTGTGTTCAGCATAAACCCAAGCGGCATTTGCTATTGGTATTTGACCAAAATATTGACATTACCTCTCTTTGACCCATATGACTGAAAGAGTGGGAAAATTTGGCTCTCCTCAGTGGAAAAAGAGAGCCTGATAAGACTGCTCATTACACGATCTGGGGGCAGAAGAGGTTTGAAGTTCAAGAGATGTTCCGTGAGTAAGAAGCCTGAAGCAAAACGTGGAATGCAGATTTAGGTAGGCAATAAACTCAAGAGCTATTTATATTTAGGAAATAATCAAATTGGAACAAGGCTGCTGAAATCAGAAGAACCAAACATAGGGTAAAATATCAGCTTAGCCGGAGTCAGAACAGCAAGGACATGGTGGCCCAGGCAGACACTGAAGTTGAAAATGACCTTGACACGTCATCATTTTTAGCCCCGACCATTTTCCTGACGCAACTCCAAGCACTCCACCCTCCCCATTCTGTTCTCTAACCATCCAAAGCATTAACATTTCTTGACTATGTCATGTTGTCTCCTGCCAGAAACATTGTGTACCCTGTTACCTGCCTGCAATAACTCACCCTTCCTCTCGTCCAACTGTAAGACCATCAATTAAGTATTACTCCTCTTTGAAGGACTCCCTGATCCTTCTAGTAGAGCTAGGGGTTTCTCCTCTTCTCACATTTCACTCTGTTTCTTATCTCTTCTCTGCTGCCATTGCTATATTATCCTCATATGATAACTGTGGAAACTGAAGCCCAGAGAGATTACAAAAAAGTGGTCCCTTTCCCAAACATCAGGTATTCCCAAGCTGTAATTGCTGGTTGATCTCCTTCAACACGGTTAACTGTCTATATTTTCTAGTACAGTGTATTTGGTACTCGGTCCCTTTCTGGCTCAATGGAATAAAATACATGTAAAATACATGTAAAAATACAGATAAGTTTATGTTTAAAGTGAAAGAGCCAATAGGCTTGAATTAAGGACCAGCAGATTATATATTTCTCATATAAAAATTTATCTTTTTAAAAATCTACTTCCAGTTTTACCTATATCTGGTGATCATGCCTGTACTCCCAGTCATAATCATCATAATAATACATGAAACTAGTGTGATTTACAAACTACTTAGAAATTCCCTGCTCTTTTCCTTCAAAAGAAGACATTAGGGTAGTTGTGTAAGAATTGTTACAGATGAGAAGGTGTGATTTACCCAAAGTAATATAGTCAACAGTGATGTGACTTACACACAACTTGTCTGATTTTTCATGCACTACTCTCCCTATTATGCTGTTATATAAATAAATGTTAAACTCTTTCCTTTGATTGCTCGCATAAATTCTCAACTGAATTCCTACAAATTGAATGCTTTCAGGTATTGTCCTGAAAAATGAGCACTTGGAATTGTGTATGGGTATAAATGTTGGTTTACAAGTCGGGCAAGCAAGAAACAACAGATCTCCTATTTCCATAAATCACTTAATTTCCACATTAAACCCACTATTCCACAGGGAATCCTAACTTCATAATTCTTGGTCTTTCCCTCCTTTCTCAAGGTTCTGTAAGTGTCTAGACTTCAGAGTGTTGGGTTTCGGGGGAGATGGTCACCAAGTCATATCTCCCCACAAAAGTAGGCTGAGACAACCCACATTCTAACCAAATGGCCCCTGCCTGTGGCTTCACGCTGCTGACACAGAAAGATGTTCTTTTCTGGGGTCTTGGCTGCACACGGACAGGGCCCCCTCCTCCTTTCCCTTCCAGCATGAGGCAATATACAATATTCATATGGGTGGTCAAAAACACTGTTAAGGAAATTGTCTTATCATCCTGCTGCCTCTACTTTCAATCTGCCTTTCTTCTTCCACAACAAACTTGCTAAATATTCTAAAGGGCCTTAGTTTTGGGAAACAAAAATGAGAAGAACTCGTAGCCTACTTACATTTTTAGCCCTTTCATATAGCTTATTTCCTCTGAGTTGCCAACACGTTTGGCACAGGAAAGCGGGCAGGTGAAGTTATGTGTGGTGAGGGGAAAGGGGATAATACAGCAGAAAAAAAATCGTAAATTAATCAAAAAATCTCAGCATAACAATATTACCCATCAACAGCATTAATGCCATTTTTCCACGCCATGGAGGCAGGTATAGGTTAGGAGAAAATAGCAAGCATATTAATGGCATAATTTTAAAGATATTTCAACATTGGTCTGTTGTCTCTGAAACCATGGTTATCATATCAGATCTTCACCTGCACATGATTTTAAAACCTAATCAGTAAGTGTGCCTACAATGTTTTAATTAAAGTTAGGTCATTTAATAAAATTTATTTGGTTTCTGGGCTCCTATCATTGATTTTCTTTCGGAACGAGGCGAAGTCTCTCTAAACATTTGGTGCTTTCATCTTGCATAACAGTTGAACTCTAGAGTTTTTTATGTCCCTGATGAACTTTAGTTTTCTTATGTTACTTTCGGGTGGGGATAAGACTTCCACGGTGATTTCCATGTAGAAAGATATTTTTTGTCTAAACACTCTCGGACTTGGATCTTCACATTTCCTTCTCCCTAGTGAGGAGGCGTGATTTTCTCCGCTGTTGAGTTTGGCAGAAAAACTGGAAATCAGTCCTCAGCCCCTCCCCACCCTTCCCTCTGAAGTTAACCTGCCTGTAGAGAGCAAGCCTTCTGACCTTGGCCTTGAAGTAAATTTGACAGGGAGAGGCTCCGTGTGAGGAGTTCTGCCTCAGGCAGCTTCCGAGGGGCTGGGTGAGCTGTCCTGCTCACAGTGTAGAGGAAGCTGTTGGAGTTTTCTTTCAAAGCCGTGTTACGAAGTTCTAGTTCTATCGGGAACACAGACGATGTTTTAAATCTTCACATTGCCTAAGCTTTTTGTCTTTTCTTAAGGAGTTGACCTTTCGGGTGGGGGAAAACAATGATGTAATTAACTGGGCTTCTTTTAAAACATTAGCATTCACTTTGAACAAGCTCTTCAGTTTCTACAATTAAAAGTTGTGCCTCATATGGAAGAAAAGCACCAGGCTGAAAAGTTTAAAGCAAATATATGATAATAATTAACTTTTTAACACACTGCCAAATAAAGATGGTGGTAGTATTTTTAATTACTTAATTGCATTTCTAAATTGAGGTCAATAAATATACCATTCACTTCGTTCCCATAGTTTCAGTGTCTCATACAGTTAAAGCCATTTTGGGTATTACTTTTCACATTTCCTATTAAGAAGCAACCTCACTTACTTCACAACTTTTTAAACTCAGGCATGCACATTTATTTCTTAAACCCAATTATTTCTTTCTTTTAAAAAAAATCCTCACTCAAAGATATGTTTATTGACTTTAGAGAGAGAGGGAGAGAGAGGGGGGAATATCAGTGTGAGAGAAACATTAATCAGTTGCCTCCATATGAGCCCTGACTGGAGATAGAACCTCTCATGTAGGTATGTGCCCTGACCAGGAAAGGGAATCAAATCTGTGACCTTTTGGTGTATGGGAAACACTCCAATCAGAGCAAACCCAGTCATTTCTTTTCCTCTTCCAGCCCTTCCATCAAACATGTTTCCTACAATGATACTGGTCAGTGTAGCCTTTGCCTTTGGGTATTTTCAACAATACTGGAAGTGGAGAATAAGAAAATGTAATCATTTTTATTTCATGTAGTCATTTAGCCAATCACTTATACAGTGAACAAGTATTTCATCAGCATCTACTATATGCCAGGTACTACTTTAGTAGAGCCTAGAGTGAGTGGCAAAGCCTCATGTGCCTTCTTAGGTTGTGGATTTTGGTATCGATTCTATCCAGTCATTCCTCCATCATCCATCCATCCAGCTAACCAGCCATCTATTATGAACACATATCAGTCACTTGTTCAACATGTGTCATTTCTGTTAGAATGAGTTATATAGAGGAGGGTCCAATGTCACATGCCAATGGTAGCCTAGTAAATATTTGTTGCACCAATAAATGAATATGCCAGGCCCAGTGCTTGGTGATGGGAAAACAAGATCAAATAGCATACTTCCCTTCAGTATTATATCTTAACGCTTATTGTATAAATTCAAGTAGATACAGTCTTATTATCAGAGTGATCAAAGGTGAGCCTTAATGTTATTGTTCCTAAAAAAGAACCAAAAATTTTAAACTAAAATTTCCCAGCTCAGCACCATAGGTCAACATTTTTTCTCACATTCTTCTCATTGGCCTAAGAATGCTTTACCACATCTGACTTATTGTCAACACCTTATTTTGTTCCTCTTATTAAATTAAAATAAGTCAAATACATCTTGTGTTAATAGCCTGATTTCTTTCTTTCGTTCTCTCTTCCCTCCCTTCCTCCCTCCCTCCTTCCCTCTCTTCCTTCTTCCTTCCTTCCTTCCTTCCTTCATTGCTTCCTTTTCTTTTTTTTTTTTTAAAGTATATTTTATTGATTATATTGTTACAATAGTTCCAATTTTTTCCCCTTTGCTCCCCTCCGCCCAGCACCCCCCTTCCCCGACATTCGCCCCCCCAAGTCCATGCCCATGGCTCACGCTTTCATATATTCTTCTTCTTTTTTAAAAAAATAATTAATTAATTAGTTAAACATTTGAACAATAAAAAATAACAATCCCTCCCTCTCAGACTTAAGACCCTTTACAATCTTATAAAGGACAATGGACGAAGGTCTCGAGCTCCTCTAGCTGCTTCAAGCTGGGCATGGTCGTCGTCCTACCTACCCTTGGGTCAAGAAATCCCTAATAAGAGTGGGGGTGTGGAGGGGAGGGTGGCCTTCCCACAAGGGGAAGGATCGTGTAGACTCCAGGTTGGTTGGCTGTCTCTGGACAACGGCATGCTTGGTTTAACAGGCTGTCATCCTTGTTGTATTCTGGGGGCAACAGGGTTAAAGGACATCATTCAATCCGTAACCACTAGATGACAAAAGACAGGTATTAATTTTTCAATGTCCCACATTAGGGAAAAGAAGGGCTTCTTTAGAGGAAGGTATTCCAGGTACATCTCACCTGTCCAAAACCCTTTTGCCCATTATACTTAGTTTGGACTGAGGGAAATATTTTAGGTTTCCCCCCTCTCAGGCCTCTGGGCTCTTTCTATCCAAGCCATTAGGATAGGAAAGAGAAACCAGTTTTAAAGTGAAGCCCACAGACCACCCCATTCTTCACCAACACAGCCACTTAGTTCAGCCAAACCATTGAGTCTCTAGAGGCAGCAATGCAGACAGGATTAAGTGAGGCCTATACGTACAGACAATCACTCAGGTAATGAGATCGTAGGCTTATGCCCTTTGAAAACAGAAAACACATGTTAATTTATGTAACATAACCCACACACAAGTCTCTAAATCTGTAGGACTGTCTTATCGGAAAGACATCCAGTTGCAAGGCATTTGACATTCTTCTTGCCTGTAATTTAAACATCTTTGATAATGCCACAGACATAGTTTAACTTTCAAATGAAAACAAATTTTAAATGAAAAGAAACTTTAAAGACGGTTAGCTGCACTACTTTATAGTCTGCCACTGGGCATTGTGATCTTCCTTGAATCTTGATTTTTCTCCCTAAGATTACCCTCCTTGTCATTAAAGGGACTGCATTAAGTCCATTTTTAATTTATCCTGTTCATTTGCATAAACACAACAAGAGCAGCAAATGATCACTTATGATCTTTAGTTTTGCTTTGCTGGAACTTACGCAAGGAACATTTAGGGTGACCTTCAGTCTGCCCTTCAGGGCACAGAAGCTGAGCCACATACCTGGCATTCAGCCTTGCCTGTAAACACCTGTCTTTTCCAGGTCCTCCTGGTTTTCCATTGTGCCTTAAGGTCCCTTCCAGCAATCTTTCAGGAAAACAACCTTCGTTCCTTCCCTGGAAAGATTGCTATGGACCCCTTATCCATCCAAGGTACCAGGCCTTTTATCTCGTGGACTTTTATTACCTTTGAAAGTCAGTCCCAGTTGCTCAGGGCTTTTTGGTAACAACCAAAGCCCAAGCATGTCTCCTTTAGGCATGACATTCCAGTCAAAGTCTTAGTCAAAAAATCGCTATTGACGACTGGTCTTATTAGTTTTATGCAAAGAAACTTAGGTCATTACTTACTTCTTTAGAATGCCAAATTCTGGAGGGATCAGATAGGGAGAAAGTATATACAGTGTGAAGGAAAATCCTTGTCCTTCTAATATTCACTGAACTTGCATTTCTATTCTTTATATTTTTATTTTTTCCCCCCACTAAAAATTTTTCTGTTTGTTTGTTTTTCCATTACAGTTGTCTCACTTTTTCCCCCCTCTTGCTTCTCTGCACCCTTTCCCTCCCTTCTCCCACATTCAGTCCCCACCCAGCTGTCCATGTCCATGGATCATTTATACATGTTCCTTGACTAGACCCTTCCCCTTTTTACCACTTCTCTCCCTCCCATCTCCCCCTTTGTTACTGTTAGTTTATTCCTCGTTTACATACCTCTGGTTCAATTTTGCTCATTTGTTTGTGTTGTTCATTAGTTTCCTTTAACAGGTGATAGCATAAGGTAATTTTCTTTTGTTGCCTGGCTTATTTTGCTAAGCATAATTCTCTCTAGTTCCAATCATGTTGTTGCAAATGGTAGAAGTTCCTTCTTTCTTTCAGTATTTATTCATTGTCATTTTCCCCCTTTGTACTCGTGTTCCTCTCTGTCTCTCTCTGTTTCTTCATCTTCTTAAAGCAGACCCTTTAGCATCTCTTGCAATACTGGTTTGGTGGAGATGTATTCTTTTAACCTTCTTTTGTCTTGGAAACTCCTTATTTCACCTTCCATTTTGAATGAGAGCCTTGCTGGGTAGAGTATTCTTGGTTGTACGCCTTTGTTTTTCATTACTTGGAATATATTTTGCCATTCCCTTCTGGCTTGTAGTGTTTCTGCTGAGAAATCTGATGATAGCCTTATTGGAGCTCCCTTGTATGTTATTAGTTGTTTCTCTCTTGCTGCTTTTAGGATTCTCTCTTTGTCTTTGAATGTTGGCATTTTAATTATGATGTGTCTTGAAGTGGGCCTGTTGGGGTTCATCTTCATTGGGACCCTCTGTGCTTCCTGGACTTGCATGATTCTTTCTCTCTTCATGTTAGGGAAGTTTTCTGTCATTAGTTTTTCAAAGAGGTTTTCTATCCCTTGCTCTTCTTCTTCTCCTTCTGGAATTCCTATGATACGGATATTATTACGTTTCATGTTGTCCTGCAGCTGTCTTAGAGCCTCTTCAGTCTTGTTCAGCCTTTTTTCATTTTGTTGCACTGTCTGTGAGTTTTTGTCTACATTGTCCTCCAGCTCGCTGATCCGATTTTCTGCTTCCTCTAGCCTGTTTTTAATTCCTTCTACTGTGTTCTTCAATTCAGAGATCATATTCTTCATTTCCTCCTGGCTCTTATTGATAGCTTCCATGTCCTTTTTGATGCTGGTATAGTGCTCAGTAAGTTCCTTATAGTTCTTCTGGAGTTCTTTGTAGTTTCCGCTGAGCTCATTGAGCTTCTCCATAATACATGCTTTCAATTCCGTATCTGATAGTTGGCTCCCCTCGCTTTCATTTAGCACTCTTTCTGGGGACTCTGCCTTTCCTTTCGATGGGGGGTTGTTTCTCTGTCTCCCCATTTTTGTGACTCCTATTGTTTGTTGGTGCTTCTTAGAATGATCTGCACTTCCTGGATCTGCCCCTGGTGGCGTCAGATCTTGTACCAGTCTGGGCCTAGGCAGCCTGTTGGAGACTTCCAGGGATCTACTGCCTTTGTCTGTCTCCTTTAGTTGATAATCTATTCAATCTGTGATTAGCCGTCAAGCTTAAGGACTGTGGGTGTGGCAGCTTAATTCCTGTAGGCAGGGCCTTTGCTTCCCCTCAGGCTGATGCCACTTGGCCGGGAATGGTCTGCCTGCAGTGTGGGGATGAGTCAGCACTGGGACCCAGCCGGCCGCTTCCCCAGCTCTCCCCTCAAAGCCACCACACCAAACTCTCCCCAAGCATCTCCAGTCCTCTCTGCCTTTCCTCCGCTTGAGCCCAGGGTAAGTGGGGGCCAAAATATCTTTGTATGTGATCCACTAAAGAGCTCTTTTTCTCCAGCTGTTTCTCTCCGGCTAGCAAGAAACCCTGTGGCTTTTCGCTTTTCTCAGCTGGATACTATTTTACTTTCCACTCTGTTGCTGTAGACTGGGAAGTTCAGCTGGGGATTTAGACCCTGCCTTTCTCAGGGGGAACCCCCGGCTGCTGAGCTGTTTCTCAGTCCCTTCAGCTGCCACCCGTGTGAGCCCAGCCAGCCCTTCCGCGTCTCCGCACTCCCTACCGGTCACGTTGTGATGTAGCGGCCTTTTCTGTCTCTCCGTGGTTATAAGACTTCTCTCCAGCTGGTGTTCGGTTGGTTATTCCAGATGATTTCTCCAAAATTGCGTTGTAAATCCAGACTAGTTCTGGGAGGAAGTTAGTGTAGCTTCCACTTACTCTTCCACCATCTTGTTTCTCCTGCTTCCTTTTCTTCCTCCTCAAAATTCACCATTAAATCAGAATAACTAAATCTATTTCTGAATTAATATTTGGTTTTTAAAATCTATCTGAGGGGCGTTTGAAATTTTGGAGGTCATCACTTCTTTAAAGGATTTATTTCATTGTCATGCTTGTGTTTATCTGAGGATGGTAGAGTGGTGGTACACTCTCCACATGACATCACGCAGTTAAGAGCAAATCTATCACAGAGTTTGCATTGGTCCTTAAATTTTTCATTCAGAGGTGTAAAAAGTTGGCAGAGTAAGAGATTTCCCCAGTACCTCCCTTGGCAATTAATAAACTTAACACCTCATTATGCACATATTGAAAATGTATCTGCCCTGAGACTTGACCAAAGAACACATCTAATAAAACAGATATCTGTGTCATATGTGTTCATATTTAGAGCTAGCCAAAGTAATAAAAATGTTTTCATTGTTATGTAAGAGCAGCTTTATTTGTATAGTTAAAATCAAGTGTATATAAGAAGCCGCTATGATATGACAATCATCTCCAAGGACATGTACTGTTTGTTACTAGGATGGTTACATTAGTAGAACAACCACTTCCCCAGATGCCAGCCTGAATTAGATTGCAATTAGAACTGGAGCAGTCTCAGGAAGGAATGCTGAGTTGTGGGTGGGGACTGCTGGCTTTTTGGCCACTTTGAACCTTTACCCAATTCAGTGACTTTTCATTAATTATGTTGTTAATGCTACAGACTCTGGTAAGCTGAATGAGCTGTCTGCTCCTGGGAGGGAAATATAATAGAAACATCTGCTAAGTATTTGCCAACCAAGTACTTGTCAGAATTATATACTAACTATCTAAGCCAATGTGGAAATAAAGGAAGTAAAGAAAAAATAAGAAATTCTTTTCTGACTAGAGATCCTTGTGCTCACAAAGCAGAAAATTCTAAATAATTTTAAATGCTGACATACTAATTCTTTTTCTTCCTATTCCTGGAATCCACTTAGCATATGCAAAATTGGGAACATGCTTGTGTAGCACTGTATATGGCCATGAGTTGTAGAAAGAGAAATCTTATTTTTTTCCATTATATATATTTTTTAATTATGATAAATGAGTATTTCTACAGTTCATCATAGAAATAAATAGAGTAGATTACTTTTATCCATATTGTCAAATGGCTCAAAGGACAAAAACTTAAACCTAATTTAGATGAATTAAGGAAAATAATATAAAAGGGAAATGTTAAAATCAACTCGACCTTTTAGGGCATCTATAGTAACCAAGTAATCAGTTTGGATGATCTTTCATTACTGTGTAACCATTATTATCACTAATGAGATACACAATTAAGTATCCTGAAGGTAAAAAGAAAACAGAGAACAAACATATATTGATACATACTGCATGTAACATCTAAAATTTAAAAGGTATATTAATATCTAATAAACAATATTAAATAATATAAAGTTAAAGAGGCTATATTTTTAAATGCATTATTTATAATCTTCAGATTAATTGCATACCAACTTTTTCAAAGTGGAAGAACTTGTAATGGCCTTCTGATTAATGAATTATACATACTCATAAAATGAATACTTTAATAAATAAAACGATAATGAAAATGGGAAAAAACCAGCACACAAAATCTGACAACTCAGAGAAATCATTGTCTGTATCCACTAGTCCTTGAATATTTCATAAACACTTTAGAGCCAACAAGTCCAAAGCAAAATTAAGATCTTCCTCATATTTTTGCTTATTGTCTTGTTTTTTTCCATTTCAGAAGTACTGATCCACCTAGTCGCTGCAACAAACCCAGGATTAATGTCTGATTCCTCCTCCTCCCCCAATTCCAACATCAAATAAATCAAGATCAATTCTGCTCCCTCAAGCATTCATGTTTATTCATGTTCCCCTTTTATACTTCTGCATTATATCATAAGGAAACATCACCTCTTGTCTGGTCTATCCAACAGCCCACTCTTCACCTTCTCTTTATTTCTTTCATTCCCTCCAATTCGGTGATTCCCAGCTGTGGCAATTTTGTCATTCATGGGACATTTGCTTGTCACTTTGGTGTTCACAACTAGTAGGGGTTGCCATTGGCACCTAGTAGGTAGAAGTCAGGCATACTGCTAATCATTATACAGAGCCCAGAGCACTCTTCTACAATAAAGAATTAATTATCTGGCCCAAAATGACAATAGTGCTGAGGCTGAGATCACTGCCTCCAGATTTATTTAGTAGGAATGCAAATTTGATTAGGCAAAACTCCTGGTAGGAAAATTTCTGGCCTGCTCATTATTTTAAATGTTGCATTCCAAAGTCTTAAGTTGGCCTATCTTGCTAGATTTGTGATGTACAATTTTCTTCTCATTTGCCTATGTTAGGACATCCTGAACTTTTAAAAACAGTATTTGAAAGTGCTTTTGCTTGTGTTGTATTATATGCCTGGAACACCCTTTTTCCAAGCGGTCTAAGTAATTTCACACATTTGCCAGTCTGAGTTCAGAAGCCTTCCCTGATTTTGAGATAAACTTAGTTCTCTTTGTAGTATGTACTCTTAGCACTCGGAACTTCTCTTTCCTAGCGCTCCTGAGACTCTCATTACTTGCTCAGTCTTCGTTATATGGCAAACTAAATAAAGGTGTGACTGGGTCTGTCCTGCTTATCTTATTCTAGTGCCTGGCACACATAAGGACCTTAAATTGTTGTTATATTAATTATTATTATATATGGAAATCAATTATATTTACAGTTATTGTCATAATAGATAAGTTCAGTTGTTTTGCATCTTGTGTATGTTCACCCCAGATTATTTGTGACTTCATTGTTTTCTAAATGTTACTAATTGGGTGGTTCCCCAATCCCTAGCCTCTATTCCCAGTAATTTATTAGGTATGCTGCCTGTTTGCGGTTCAAGTAATTATTACTTTTATAACTTAAAATAATAAGCATAATGTATATTTTATATGTTTTCTAATCTATAAACTTCTGATAGTAAACAGGAGATTCTAAATTCATCCATCATCTAAAAACATGATGAAAATTTTCACTGTTTTTTCCTTTTTATTAGTAACATGATCTTGGGTTTTGGTGCCAATTTATTACATAATTTCATTACTGTTATGATGGGAATTCCTTATTTATAACATTCTTTTAATTTTTACTACAGTTCAGCTGTTTAGTAACTATAAACACTACCAACATTTAAGAAATATCTAGGATAAATCTAAATTTATATTTACTCTTTGTTTTTGAGTAGCCTGTTCACACTCTAAGTTCTTCATTGGTGATTTTATTTGAATATTTTATTTCTTTGTATTGGTCTAAACATTTTTCTTCCTGCAGGAAATCTCTATCTCTCCACTCCTCTCCCAAACTCAACTACATCTAGTTAATGATCTCTAGCTTTCAATTAAAAATTGCTAGATATATCAAAGAGCAAGAAATTTAAATAGAATCTGAAGATCAGTGTATAAAAAAGGTCAACAGTTAAAGAAGTGATAAGATTGCACATAGGGTGTTATAAGTATATTCAATTACATAAAAGAAAAAAGAAAATGAGCAATGGAAGATGTAAAAAAATAACAAAATAAAACTTCTAGAAAAAAAACAATATCTAAAATGAAAGTCACTAACTATTCAAAACAGTATCTGAAATGAAATAGTGTTAGATGATTTGAACCTCTGGAACAAACCAATAAATTTAAATCATAGAAATAAAAAATGCAAAATCAAGCAATGTGAGAAAGCGAATCTGAAAAATAATGAACAGATTCTTAGTGAACTGTGAGACTATGTAAAGAATTCTAATATGTGTGTAGTAAGAGTCCACAAAGGTAGTGGGTCTAAAATATTTAGGAAAATAATGGCAAAGTTATTTCAAATTTGATGAAAAGTTAAGAAGATCTAAGATGTTTAAAAGTCTTCGAGTAGGACCAAAATAAAGAAAAAGACAATCTATAATAAAATTTCAAAATAACAGTAATAAATAGAATTTTGTAACAGTAGCTGGAGCGGGAAAATACACATTAAGATAGGTTGTACAAAGATAAAAGAACTATAAACTGTTCACCAGAAACTATGAAAGAGAAAAGACAATGGAACATAAATTTATGTAAAGTACAGCAACAAATAATAAAAATAATAACCTACACCTAGAGGTTTTATATGTTATAAAAATGTCAAATGGCATAATGTTTACTTGGACTCAATCATACCAATATTTGCATTAGATATAAATGGTCTACTCCATTGAAAATCAGACTTTTAAACATTAAATTGAATTAAAAAGACACAGAAACTCTCATAGTATATGAAGAACAGCTGGGTTAAAATTAGAAAGGGAAAACAAGATATACCATATAAGCAGTAATACTAAAAACATTGATTGCACAACAAGAGATAGAGATATATTTCTATTGAAAATGGGTCAATTCATTAATTAGACTTAGTAATTTTAAATGTGTAGGCAATTAATAATAGGGCTTTAAAATGTATGAATCAAATACTGATAGAACAGAATGGAAAAATAGCTAAGTCCACAATTATATTTGGAGAGTACAACATTGTTTTGTGAGTAATCAATAGAACAGGTAGACAGAAAATCAGTAAGGGTATTAAAGATGAGAACCATATTGTCAGCTAACTTGACATGTTTGACATTATGGGGCATTTCACCTAGCAATTGCGGAATGTACATTCATTTCAAGTGCACATGGAAACATTCTTAAATCTAGACCACAATTTAAAGGACAAACTAAACCCATTCAGAGTATGTTCTTTGCCTGCCACATAATTAAATTAGAAATAAAGTATAATGAGATACATAGAAAAATTCAAACATCTGGTAATTAACACATCTCTAATTTATGGGTCAGAGAATAAATCACAAGGGAAAATAGAAAATATTTAGAAGCGAAGAAAGTAAGAATATGACAAACCAAAATTATAGGATTCAGATAATGTAGCATATGGAGAAGTTTTATGTATTTAATTATTGATAGTAGAACAGAATTAAGATCCAAAATCAATTATATATATTTCTTACTTAAAAAGCAAGAAAAAAAGAAGAACAGATTAAATCCAAATAGAAAAATACAATAAAAAGGGGGAGGGGCTAGACAAAGAACATGTAAGAATGACCTATACACAAGGACAACGGTGTGAGAATAGAGTGTGGGAGTGAGGGTAAGGTGGGTGGAGGAGGCCAAAGGGGGAAAAAATTGAGACAACTGTAATAAAATAACAATAAAGATAATTTAATAAAAAAAGAAATTCACATTTAATAAAAAACTTCCTGCCTCTCCAAATTAATGAAAGACAAAATGCTCAATGAAAATAAAGCTTATTCTTTGTACAGAACAATAAAATTGAGCAATTTATAACTAGATTAATCAGGAAGAAAGAGAGAAGACACAAGATACCAATTCATGAATGAAAGATATAACTCCAAAACAGATTCAACAGACATTAAAGGTATAACAAAAAATATTATGAGCAAATGTATGTTAGGAAATTGTATTACTACATGAAATGGACACAATTCCTCCACAGACACAAATTACCAAAACTGACTCAAAAAGAAATTGAAAATCTAGAAAACTTTCTATCTATTAAAGAAGTTGAATTAATAACTAAAATCTCTCCAAAACAACTCCAGGCCAAGATGCATTTGCTAGCAAATCCCATCAAACATTTAAGATAAAATAATATCATTAATTCTACCAAACTCCCTGAGAAACTAGAACAGGAAGGACAGGAAATCATTCTAGTTAACTTCATGAGGGCAGCACTACTCTGAAGTGAAAATGTACTAAATATATTACCAAAAAAGAAAACTGTATACCTAGATTCCTCAAAAATATAGGTACAAAAACTCTTAGATTTTAGCAAATCCAAATCCAACATATGTAAAAAGGGTTAAAACAAAGTAATTGACCATGTAGTGTTCATACCAGAAATGCAAGGGTAGTTTTACATTTGGAATTTATTTCACCATATTAACAGAACAAATAAGAAAATTCATATGATCATCTCACTAGATACAGGAAAGCATTTGACAAAAATTCAACAACTGTTCATGAGGAAACTATTAAAAATTAAGAGCAGACTTCCAGCCAAGATGGAGGCGTAGACAGACATGCTGTGTCTCCCTCCACAACTAACGAGGGATAAAACTACTTCAAAACTAGAGACAACCAGGAGTTCCAGAAAATTGAGCTACATAGAAGTTGAACAAAGATATAAAGAAGAAATACTCATCCAGACGTGTAGAAGGGGTGGAGCCAGTGCAGAAAGGACGCAATGTGGAAGTGGCAGCGGCAGGCTGGTGGAAAGTGCAGTCACACATTTTAAAAAGTCAGGAGGGACACCTGGAAAGCGCTCCCAGCACCAGACTAGAACACGCAGCTCACAGTTCCAGTGCTTTGGGCAATAAAGCCTCATTGCTTCTGACTATGCAAACCAGTGGGGGTTGGGGCAGAAGCAGAAATTGCCGGTCTTTCAGCAGAGTCCACTTGTTTAAAGGGCCCCCATAGTCCTAGAATGTCTGCAGACCCACCCATTCTGGGAATGACAACCAGGGCAACAGCTATAGAGATGCCAGTCCTCTACAGGAAGAGGGAAAAGTGCCTGGAAAAGGTCAAGTGCTGAGAAAGCAGCAGTGTTCCAACTCAGACCCTCCCCCCACACACAGCACCATAACGTGGTAAAATGGATCACCCTGCACTGATGAATACCTAAGGCTCTGCCCCTTAAATAAATCAGGTGTGACAGCTCTACCTAACACATAGAGACAAACAAATATATGAGCCTTCAAGATGAGGAGACAGAGAAATATGGCCCAAAAGGGGGAACAAATCAAGGTTCCAGTGGGGGAACTAAACGACAAGGAGATAGCAAACTTAACAGATGAGGAGATAGCCAACCTATCAGATGAAGAGTTCAAAACACTGTTGATGAAGATACTCACAGGGTTGCCAGCTTTGCTTAAGTATGGCAAATGCGTAAGGGAAGAAACGAAGGTTATGCTAAACAAAATGAAGAAAAATCCACACAAAACCAATGATGAAGGGAAGAAAACTGGGGTTCAAATCAATGATTTGGAACATAAGAAAGAAAAAAACAGTCACCCAGTACAGAATGAGGAACCAAGAATTGAATAAAATGAGGAGAAGTTTAGGAACCCCTGGGACAACTTTAAACGTGACAACATCCAAATCATAGGGGTGCCAGAAGGAGAAGAGCAAGAACAAGAAATGGAAAGCTTATGTGAGAAAATAATGAAGGAAAACTCCCCAAATTTGGCAAAGGAAATCAATATACAAGTCCAGGAAGCACAGAGAGTCCCAAACAAGCTAGATCTAAGGAGGACCTCACCAAGATACAGCATAATTTAAATGCCAAATGTTAAATATAAAGAGAGAAGCTTAAAAGCAGCAAGACAAAAGCAGAGAATTACCTACAAAGGGGTGCCTATAAGACTATCAGCTGATTTCTCAGAGGACACTTTGCAGGCAAGAAGGGACTGGGAAGGGGTATTCAATGTGATGAAAAGCAAGGACCTACAACCAAGATTACTCTGTCCAGCAAAGCTATCATTTAGAATGGAAGGGCAGATGAAGTGCTTCCAAGACAAGGTAAAGCTAAAGGAGTTCATCATCACCAAGACATTATTATATGAAATGTGAAAGGGACTTACTTAAGAAAAAGAAGATCAAAATTATGAACATCAAAATGACAATGAATTCACAACTACCAACAACTGAATCTAAAAAATAAAAGCAAAATCCAACTAAGCAAACCAGAATAGGAACAGAATCATAGGTATGGGGATCATTTGGAGGGTTTTTAGCTGTGAGGGGGAAGGGGGAGAAATGGGGATATGGTGCAGGGACTAAGAAGCATAATTGGTTGGTAGAAAATAGGCAGGAGGAAGTTAAGAATAATATAGGAAAGGGTGAAGCCAAAGAACTTATATGCATGACCCATGGACACAAACCAAGGATGGTGGGATTGCCGAAGGGAAAGGGGGTATTGGGTGGATGGAAGCAAAGGGGAAAATTTGGGACTACTGTAACAGCATAATCAATAAAATATACTTTAAAAAATTAGGACCAGAAGAGCATCTACAGGAAAGATATAGCCCTGATGCCACGCGTAATCATCAGACTGAATGCTTTTGCCCTAAAATTGGTGCAAGGCAAGATTGTCCTTTCATCATCTTAATCAACATCTCAACAACGAGAAATAAAAAGTAAAGGGTATGCAGATCAGACAGGAAGAGTCAAGTGTGTCCATTTGCAGATTATATAATTATTATTTAGAAAACACTAAGAAGTGTACAGCAAAGCTATGTTATTTAGTAAATATATTTAACAAATACAAGACAATATACAAAAACCCATTTCACTTTTTAATGACCAGCAATAAACAACAGAGATAAAAATGAAAAATAATATTTATAATGACATCTAAAACAAAATGCTTTTTACCTTTCTACTGTAAAGCGGTAAATGTATAAATGCAGTATGGTATTGATATAAAGACAAACAGTAGAATGGAACAGAGCATATTTCAGAGATATATTCATGCATATATGGTCATTTAACATTTTTTTAAACAAATGTCCCAAAATAATGCATTGGCGAAAGAGCAAGCTTTTCAACAAATTGTGACAAAGGAGTTAATTGATCATTTATAATAAAAAAAGGAACCTGGAGCCTTATTTCATTCTATACACAAAAATTAACTGAAACTGAATCAGAGTGGTAAATATATAATTAAAAAATCTAATAAAAATGACAGAACATTTTTTGATCTTAGGATAGAAACAAATTTTTGGACTAGAAAATAAAATCACTAACCATAAAAGAATAAACTGATAAAAGGTACTTTATAAAAATAAAAAAAAGAACCTTTAATCACAAAAGACAGTAAAAAATTGACAAGTGGGAATATTTTTAATATTTAAATCTGATGAAGAATCAGGGTCCAGAATATGTAGAAATATGCTTTTTCTTACTACTCAAAATAAGAAACAACAATTAAAATGGGCAACCGACATGAGCATACATGACATAAAAAATGTACACAAAATAGCCAGTAATCGCATGAGAAGTTACTCGACATCATTAATCTTCTGAAAAACGCCAAGTAAAGCCACGACCAAACATCATTACATAATACCATAATGATTAAATTTAAGTTTACCATGTATCTATGCAAAAAACTTGTGCAACAATATTATATTAGTTTTATTTATTGGAAAAAAAAAAACCCTCGAATGTTCTACAGCAGTTGAATGTGCAAACAAATGGGTATGTACACATGAAATAGAAAACTACTCGGCAGTGTAGAGGAATAAACATCTTGATTCAAGCAACCCTATGAATGTATCACGATTAAATCCTGATGAGCTAAAGAAGTTAGATATAAATCCTGATGTAAAATTTCATTCACCTGAACCACTGAACAAATAAAAATTTAATCTAGAGTGACAAAAAGCAGGCCAATGTTTGCCTGGGGCTGGGGCAGAAGAAAATTTAATGGAAAAAGGCACATGTAACCTGGGGGTGATGGAGCTACTCTGTATCTAGGTTATGGTTAGGGTTATACAGGTGTATAAAATTGTCAAAACTCCTTGACAGGTACTCTTAAAATGGGTGTATTTTACTTTACATCAAGAAAACTTAAGATGCTGCCCTTAAGTGTATTTGCGGGGGCGAGGTCCAGCAGATATTCGGAAGCGGCAGAATATAGATATAGGCGGACTTATTTACAGGCATGCCCAGTACAAACCGGAGTCTCTTAAACATGATTCAGTAGATGTGTGGGTATACAGTTTGCAGCTGCAGCAATTTACACAGCTGGATTACAGAACCAATAAAATGTGATTTGGTGGAAATCTTGATGTGACTTCATTTCTGTAGGCTGGTAATGTCTAAAGATATATGAATTACACCCAAGGATAGAGAATTCTTGTTTTTCTTGATTTTAAAAGGTAAATAAATTTTTCTAGTGAAACTTAGCTATGGTCCACCTTAGAAATAGAGCGATGAACACGTCACATACCTTGAAGTATCTGTAGTGTGTTATAAACACAATTTCCACAGAGATCTCTGATTAGTAGAGTAATAAAGGTGATTTAGAATTGTAAAACAATATATTGAAAAGTATAAACAGAACCATAATGTCTGAGCTAGAAAGGACCTAACAATATCTCATCCAATTTCTTCATTTCAAGTATGGTAACCACAGGCTAACTGGGGAGTGGTAGATTGCATTATAGCCCCTGATTTTTTACTTTTCTCTCTCTCTAGGCCCTTTGAAATGTGGGTTTTGAGTTTTCTAATAAAAATGAAGTGTATTTCCTGACCTTTGGCATTTGCGTTTGGCCATGTGAACTTGCTTTGGTTAACAAAATAAGGCAGAAGTGACAGCGTACGGGTACCAAAGCTTGAGTGGATTCAGAATGGTTCTCCTGTGTTTCCCTTGGCGCCACGAAAAGAACATGCCTTTGTTTACCTACAGTTCAAGGAAGGGGGCTTTCCCATCTAAGCCAAGTCTAGCACAGCACCACCCCAGGCAACCTGCAGAAACAAAGTCTCACGAATGTTTGCCTATTACTTTTCCAATGTCTAATGAAACAACTTATTTGGAAGGCGTCTGGGGTTGATATAATAGGCCGTGGGATTAGAAGTACTCAGTGTTTCTTCGTTAATGGGACACAACTTGTACTAAAGTATACAAGTGGAGAACCAAAAAAAAACCCCAAATTTATTTACAAAAAAAAAAAAAAATGTGTATTTATTCTTATTTGTTTAAGCTTCGTTCCCCTTCAAAGTCCTCTCCATGTGATGCAATGCACCTATTGAGACCTTTTCTCCACTGCTCAAAACAGTTTTTGACCCGTTGATATTGATGTCTTTTAGTGCTTCTGCCATTTTTTGTTTCACCTTTTCCATACCGGCAAAACACTTACCTTTGAGGACTTTTTCATCCAGGGAAACAAAAATAAAAAGTCACTCAGGCACTCAGGGAGAGATCGGATGACCAGGGAGGGTGGGGCATGAGGGTCATGTGGGTTTTGGTTAAAACCTGCTGAACACTCAGTGCAGTGTGGGCAGGTGTGCTTATAAATTACCCATCATGAAATGAGCAAACCCCTTGAGTCTTCCAAAAAAATTCACTGAAGCCACTGATACACTGATACAGATGGGTCCCTAGAACACTCACCTAGCAGGGGAAGCCTGTAATATAAGGCGCCCACCCTCCAGAAGATAATTTCAGTTGCTTGGGGTCCCCCTCGTACAAGAGTATAAGACCCAAAGCAATTAACATAAAGAAAACAAAAGCAGTTTCATGCATGTTTCATCGACTACAAGTTAAATATTTTCAGAACTTCAAATGCTTTATTTTAGGAATAGCACAAATTGAATGCTTACTATTCTACTGTATCTTAAATGTAGCCATAATGTAATTGAGCCTAAGCCTGCAAGAAATATAAGATAATTTAAAAAAAAAATAGTGATCAGAGAGAAAGAAGTCTTATTTCTTGGGAGAAGACAACCTCGGTGTTACTTTCTCCAAAAGTTATTATTTTAAAGTAAGATACACAGGATAAAATATCTTTATTCAGTTGAGTGAGGAGGGAGGGAGAAGGATCATCAAAATATAAAAGTTAGGAAAAATTAATGTGATATTCTACTCCGGGTAGGCCAGTACCACCTTATCTCATCGATGTGGCTAGTAACTAGCACAGCCAACGTGACCAGGCCTTGGGAGATGCCTGAGAAGATGAATGTAAAGCCCAGTAGGGGACCCTGGCTGGGTCAACTCAAATAACCACATAGAATATCTGAACTAAGCACAGATGGATTCAATACACCAAGTGCAAATCATATTTAAAAAAATCACAATTTTCTTTATTCTGATGGACAGAATAAAATATCTCCTATTTAAGCAATGCCGCATGTGAAACAGCTACAAGATAAATAGATTCATATCAGAATAGCAGCTATGAAAGCATTTAAAACACAATCCTTCCATAACTTGAAATCTGACTTCAGGAAGGCAAAGGGAAAAGAATTTTGCAGTCAGCAAAAAATATTTAAGAAAGAAAAGCCCACTAAGGACTACTGTGAATTCTTCGATAATCATAAGTCTTGCCCAGGGGCATGCTGGCACCTCAAACAGCCTGACAGTCAGTAAAGCCAACCAGGTGAGGCTAAAATCAGGGAGTTCATGGCACCAAAGGGCTGGCCTTAAAGGGAGTGGTTAGCGGCTGCCCTATGCTTCTGGCATGAGAAACAAAACTAACTTGAGCTAGCTTCATCAGACGACATGACCATTTATTGGAAAGATGCGGCATTATTTTACAAGACCAAAGGCTGTGGAATGCAGTTTGGTCTAAAACAAAATTCATCAGAAGTCCATTCACTGGCCGTCAATCTCATTACATATTCCTGGGTCTCAGGGCCTCTTACCTCTGCTTCCTGCTGTGTGTTCATACCATTGTCCCCCTTTCACAGACTGGCTTTACCTCGTCCTCTGTGGTCTTACCCGAGGAGGGAGCCACAGTCCTGCTGTTTTTGCAAGACCTCCATTTAAGTGGACCACTAGGCTGAACTAGAATCTCAAACTCCAAAGTTCCACAAAATGGAATTTTATTGGTTTACCTGTATGGCTGTGCCCATTCCTGGTCTCTCAGTTATGCCCAGAACAAGGAATTTCCATGGTCATGTTTTCTAAACAGGTTGCTTGAGGCACTGATCCCCTCTATGGGTGGAAAGGGTCAGATCCCATAGGAAGAAAGTTGTCATTAGCTGGGATGCATCTTTTGAGGTGTCTCCCTAGTTTTATTCCTTGGCTGCTCGACAGAGAAATGACTTTATTTTTTTCTATACATTCCCAGATGTTCTTGACTGTGTCCCTATCTGCAAAAGCACCAGAGGGCTCAGAGACCACTGCCACCTATACATGATAGTGGAGGGGGGGCATGGAAGACTAATCATCATTAAAAAATCCCATGGAGTAAATGTGCAGGAGCAACCTCTCCAAAC
Source organism: Furipterus horrens (assembly GCF_987537825.1). NCBI lineage: Eukaryota > Metazoa > Chordata > Mammalia > Chiroptera > Furipteridae > Furipterus > Furipterus horrens. The sequence continues at coordinate 8,881,641 of NW_028327182.1, forward strand.
CAGGTCATGCAATCATGGGTCCATAGTATAAATAGCATCCAGAAGTAGAGCTGGGAAAGTAAGTGATAGCCTCACTTGTTGATTGTCACAAGCTGGGCTCCTTGGTTTATAAATCTGACCACTGTTTTCTTCCCCCCTGACAGGCTGAAGATCTTCAAGGAATCACTGGGAAAATTTGGAGTAGGGTGCATGTTGGGAAGATATGAAGCCTTAGCAGACCACTTCTTGGTGTCTTTACAGTGTGCACAGGGGCTGTAATCACCTGCCCTCAAGTTTCTCTTTCCTGTAGTTGACATTTTTCTGATACTACATCTCCTATGACTACAACTCTGGTTTCATTTTGGAGCCTTTGGTTTACTCTAAGATGTCTCAAGAATTGTTGAAAAGTCATGATCTGGGAATGTACTTGCATGTTTGAAATTGAAAACCAGATTTGGACCAAGGGTGGTATGAGACTTGAGCTTCTTAGCAGCAATTCTGGGTGCTCCTCTATTTCTATTGTCTGTTATAAGTGCCCTTAACCTCAGGACATCTCAGAGAATGAAGGCCAGGAGATAGTGAAGACTCTATTTATATTATATCCCATCTTTAGAGATCAAGGTGTTTTGTTTTATTTTTACTTTCTGCTTGTCATGATTTATTTAGGTTATTATCATTCCATTGGAGCTGGGCTGTCGATAAAGTATCCTAGAGTCCTTGGAGGGGTCTGAGTAACGGTCCAGCTATAAAGACAAGTTATCTATCTGCTCCGTGGACCAGCAACAGATACTAGCAATAAAACTCCCACACAGAAACAGGTCAAACGGTAGGGATAGAGCACTAATTGATCCCTAATAGTAACAAAATCTTACCTGGAGTATAAATAAATTTCTTTGATTAGAACCTGGTTTTTGGTCTTTTAGAGAAACTGCCTTGTTTGCTAGTCTCTACAGGCTCGGACTCCACTTTTTGGGAGTTGTTTTCTTTTAGGTTATTATCCTCTATGGCCGCCTCTGAAGTTCATACTGTTCTCTCTTTAGTTCCTCAGTGGCTACATGGTTTTCAGAGCCCGATTCCTGCTGGTACAAACTTGAGAGCCCCACAGTTATACTAAGACTGCTGTAGACAAAGGTGTATTAAATCCTGGACTTGCTTTTGGTAATCGAGTCCCCTTATAAGCGTAGGAGGCTTCTGGTCTACTTGCTTTTGGTAGGCGTCTTGTGTCAGTGACAATCGGCCACATTCATTCTCAGATAGAATTCTCAGGGTTGATTTATGTCTTTTCTTTCTTGCCCTCATGCCTCCTTCTCAGTAAAGCCTTCTGAAGTAATATGTGGAATGACTGCACACTGGATCTGATCATTTTTGTGTGGCTGAGTATTAAGGGGCTTTTATAGCTCAAATATTTTGCAGGTTGAACTCTTCTTATTTGGAGTCGGAAGCAGGCAGCGGTTTAACTGGCAAGGCTCCAAGTTTCTGAATTGGCTCTTCTGCCTGGATACAGAGGACTCAACAAAGAATCAAAGAGCTAGAGCCGCTGATGGACTAAGCCTGTGTCCCTGAGTTGTTATTTGTGGAATATCTATTCAAGGTTGCTGCCTACACAGAAACTTTGCTTGAGAAATAAACTTCTCATATGCAAATTTTTTGACATTTTGATGTTGCTTCTCACAGCAGTTAGTCTACCGTTACTGACAAGCAGAGCAAAGCCTAGAATTTTGTTTTCATACATTTCTTGATCTACGTCAGCCATCTCTATACGCATTTCCTATTTTTCTTCACTTTTAATGTAAAAGGGTGGGACTGGACTTTCTTTCTGGTTTTGTATACTCAAGATCTCTGAGACTCCCCAAGCAGTCTCATGTTCTTCCAATATGTATCCACGGACTGCTGGCTGCAGGGTCACTGCAGGAGGAATCTTCATAGGAATACCCTTATCTCTCAGCCAACACCACACTTTCTCTTAGTGTCTGTGACCAGAGATGGTATTTCCTGATATTGTGAGGATTACAGAGATATTTTATAGAATGCCAAAGTAGAATACATAGATACGCCTTGACAGTGGAAAGCCCTCAGGGACTGAAAAACAATGAGGACCCAAGGCCTCTCTCCCTGGGTCTTGCCTCTGCTTTTTTCTGCATGTGAGCTATATTTTTGCCTTTTGCTGACACTTTCCCTCCAGTTCTTCTGCTAGCTGCCCTGGAGTTCTAGAGTTTACATTACTTCAATCTGAGTAGATAGTTCAATGCCAATTCCAAAATCCTAGAATAAGCACCTCACTGGTCCAACTGCACTGCCCATTTGCAGCCTAGAGGGTCGGGCCATCTACAACCACAGCTGCAGGAGGTCTAATCATTTGGAATGTGAAGGAAATACCTAAAGGAAAATGGAGGTTACACACCAGACAGATACTTTTTAAGATTTATATGCTAACCCACCACAAAGCTCAGGGAGAATGATATGTTCATATCCAATCTGTGCTGATAGGTGATATCTACAAATGAGAGAGAAAAAAAAAATAGTTCCATTTTATATAATAAATAGCCATTCAATCAGTAAAAATTGCATTTAAAGGCCTTGGGACTGTGGCTTCGCTTGCAATGGAAGTATGACATTAGACAAAACATTTAACCTCGTTTGATCTTACATTTTAGTGCTTGAAATCGGCCTAAGGGTCTCATAGATTGTCTTGGCAGATTTGATGGGACTTAACTGGTTGTTTTGACTACATGTTATGATAAACACTAACTGTTGCTGTACACAGAGTGATAGTTTTATTTTTAAGGCCTCAGGCTGTCTTTCTAATGAACTGAATGAACAAATGTATTCTAAACACCCAAATTCATTAACCTTATACCAGTCCCCACACACCAATTTCAGTGCAACAGAATCTTTCCCAAATGGGCACTGATTTCTAAACACTCCGGTGTAGAAAATCTATAAATTAAAACTTAACTCATTATTAAAACCATATTTCCTTAGATCACACAACTGCCAAATCTGAATCTTCTCTGCCTCAAATGAGATTTGCCCCAATGTGCTTTTAATTACTTTGTTTTCAATGTAACACAAGTTTCTTATCTAATCTAAATAAATGTGGGTGCTAATTCATGGAGCAGTCAAACAGCTTCTTCCTCTGTACTTTGAGAGTGCTCAGGAACTCTCCGACTGTTTCTTCACATTGTTTGAAAGTACTGCTGAGGGCTGAAGGGTGAAGCTGGTGATGCAGGTGGTTTGTGCTACATTGCTTTGATCTTCTAACCTGGCCAGGCGCCCAGAGAGGACTTTCCATCTTACTCTCTAGCTGCACAGTTGAACCCCAGCCTTTCCAGTGATGTAAGGCAACATAGAAAATACTGGAAGTTTCTCCTTCCCCTTCATGAAAGGTAGTCCATGTCCAGTGAGTATGATCTCAACATCCTATTCTTCAGTGAGACAATGGTAGTAAATTAACCTGGCGCTAAAGACATAATGCCACTTCCTTGATGGCATCTCATTGGCTACAGGTGTTAACCTGAACCTCTCATTGAAAGCCCCCAAGATCCATAGTTATGTTTATAGTTATGGCTATCATTATGGTTATGGTATGCTTGCCTCTTAAAATCATTCTCTTGCCCCTAAAGTTGGAATGTTTTGTCTTCAATTAATTGCTTATGAGTCATTCTATCCCATACAGATTTTTATATTATTTCTTCTTATTATTCCCTCCTCATATTTTCTACTAGAAAAAACATGGACATTTAATTCTCATGCCTCTGCGAAGAATTTCTGTACCAAAATAAGCACAGTGATTTATTAACCCTCCTTTGTGTCTCAACTATTCATTACTTATCTCTAAAATAACACTCATCAAGATGCATTGCAATGATTTACTCTCATGTTTAAATCCCACTAGATAATGTGGACTCTTGATTTAAAAAATACATTTATTAGCATGTACCTAATCCCTACCAGGTTTTCTGGAACATAGAAGGTGATCAACATATTTTTGTTGAATAAAAAAATAGATTTTGTTAATATTCTATATAATTAATGTGTCATCTTCAAGGAGACAGTGTTTTTATCAGGGAAAAATAAAATACCTTAAGAAATATGGTGTTTAGGTCTAAATTTTAATTTAGAAGCAGTTTTTCCCTTTCTTCACTCAAAAAATCAGAGCATAGATATTGATGGCTGGGATTAATATTTTTGTGAGTGTTAAATATTTGGAAAACAGTTGAAATATTTTGTCATCTGACTCTCAGTTCCTTAGGTAACTAACATGTGTAGAGCAACTGGAAATTGGACTTTTATCTGGATGTTTAAGAATGCTAACCACAACCAATCCTCCTATATTGTCCTGTATACACAACTCATCATATTTCTTTGAGTCCATATTTTCTCATAGGAAGAAGAAAAAAGTCTAGTTATTATTGACAACTAGTATATATAACAAAGTAAACCTATAAAGTTACTAAATACTGTTAACATTTTCCCCCCTTTGGTAGTATTAAATATGTGGAATAGAAAATACAAAGATATGTAAGGTGTGTTTTCTTTTTTTTTTTTTTTTTTTAGTATTAAAGAATGCTTGATAATTTTAATTTTATTAGCAGACAATAGTGAATGTCTTCCCCCACCCAACGTTTTTCTTCTTAAAAACACAAGAAATTAAAACTATTCTGTTGTGGTTGTAACCCATAATCTAACACGCAATCACACTGTACTGATTAAACGTGTGGAAGACCACTGCCATAGGTCAGCCGTGTGCTCTGCTGCTTTGGCTTGTAATGTGTCTGCCTGAGTAATTTGGGCTTAAATTTAGCATTTTCATGGTAACTCTAACTGTATTAGTCATAGAGTTTAGCTAATAATTCTTTAAATTGACCCCCAAGAAACTAATCCTAAAACATTATGATTTATGGATAAGGACTCAGGTATCTTAACATTAGGTGTTGTAATTGAAATGTTATGAACATAATAAGTCTGTATTTTGTTTTATTGCTTTCAGGTCTCCATCTATCCTTCCTAGCTGACTTCCTCTAGTACTGATGACCTAAAGGTGATTTTTAGGTGTTTGACCAAGTGACAATATATTGTGGGGGTACCTTTTTCCCTTCTGGCTGCTATAACAAAAATTTTCTCATAATTTTCTAGACAAGGAATTCCAGCATCAAGAAGCCAGCAGATCTGGTGTCTGCTAGCCTAATGAGGTGTCTTCTCACTGTGTCATCACATAGCAGAGGCAGTGAGAACTCTCTGGGGTCCTGTTTAATAGGGTTCTAATCTCATTCATGGGGCTCCAACCTCATGACCTAATCACCTCCCAAAGGCCACACAGTCTAATAGTGACATATTTGGGGTTAGGGTTTCAACATATTAATCTGGGAGGATATAAACATTTAATCCATTGCAAGTAACTAATTAATTGTTTCTTAATTATATTTATTACTTGTTCAGGGGAAGCTTAAGGAGTAATGGCCTGGTTTCAGATTTTCCTTGGTTACTATTATATTCATTTTTTGTTTTCTCCAGATTTGTGTGCTATTAGGTAAATAGAGCATTGCATTATTTTTTTTTTTTTTTTTAGTTATTTAACTTTTTTACTAAGAGTCCTGTTTTATCAATTTGTATTGCCTTTCATTAGTATTTATCAAAGTGTGTTCCTGAACTAGCAGCAGCCAGAATCATCCGAAATCAGTTCTTCAGACCCCAACCCAGGTTTACTGAATCAGAATCTCTGGAGGCAGGGTTAGAAAAGTTGATTAACCGAACCATTCATTTGAATCAGATCATGCACACTGAAGTGTGAGGTCCACTATATTACATGTTTATTTTTTAACTTTTTCTCTTCCTTTGGTTAATATAAATTCATATCATTTTTATCTTCTCCACCTTTGTTCTGTATCTGTCCTTGTAAATCAGTGATGGTTTTGGCTCAGTGGATTGAGCGTCGGCCTGCGAGCTAAGTGTCGCTGGTTCGATCTTCCAGTCAGGGCACATCAGAGAAGGAAAACTCTGACTCCAAAAAACCTCCGCTGCCTTGCGGCATACCTCTTCAGGGGAAAGGCTAAGGGAGTAAACCCCGACAGAAAATCCGGAGCCGGAGTCCCTAAGGCGGTTTGACGTTGTAGTCAACACCGGCAACTCCTGCGGCGCACCTGAAGCCAAGCTGTATTGACTCCGTCTTTCCCTTGGACCCTTCAGCTGCGAAGAGAGGGGGGTGTCTGCTGCATGGGCAACAGCAGACCCTCCATATCACCCTGGCCAGGCTCTGTAGCTTCAGCTTCACTGGAGAGGACACTCCAGCGTCATCGCAAGATGTCGATTCAACACGGGAGGAGACAGATACCGTGTCACTCCCGAGTCGGACTGCACAGCCATTCTCGGCGGTGCAGATAGACTCTTAAGAAGCTACACCATCGTCTCTCGAGACGGTCGGCTGCCGACGACTTCTGATATGCTCTGTTAGTCACACAGTCCCAAAGTTCTACCCAGGATCAGGGGAGGAGATTTTGACTTCCTCTTTTGATCAGCAATCTCACATTGTAGAACAAATATGTAGGATGGGAAATAGCATTATTCCACCTTTGCAAAATACAATCAGCAACACCCTGTGAATCCTAAACATATTTTAAAATGTAAGGCAGAAAAGTGTAATTATTCCAGCCTAAAGCAAGACATCAATACATGAACAGACAAAATGGAATTAATCTGTATGAACAAAGAAAATGAAGACTTTATATTCACTGCAGACTTCTGGGTTAGTGAGATTAGATGTTTCTTTTTCCTTTAAAAATCCCTCCCACTGATTTTAGAGACTTCAGATGAGATGACAACTTACTGGTGTTAAAAATATTTAGAAGAGAATAGACAAATTCAAATATGCCAGTTAATATAAATTGATACTATAGGTTTACAGTTTTCCTGGAAAGAAATACGTGCATCCCCTAAAATATTAATCAGAGCCTATTAGACAATACAACTGGACCTTGAGAAGCCTGAACCAATGGGCAAAAAGAATTTGTTTGCATAGAGGTTTCTGGCAATTGAAACTGGTTCCAGAAATATGGTGCAAGAAGATTTTCCAGGTTGTTGTACATGCCAACGCAGGGAAACCAAAACTCAGCATCTTGGAATGAAGAATGAAGTGGGGATTAAGCAAACAATCCAACAGAATAATCAACTCAATGTATTGGGAAGAATGCGAAAATACATGACCAAGGCAATGCAATATGGGTAATAAATCATAAAGTGAATAAGGAAGCTATCAAGTTGGAAGAGTTCTTGGGGGCTCCAGGGCATTGCCATGGGTCTATTGTGCCCTCGTGGCCCTGTGGATGGTTGATGAGTCTACCATGTCAGATTGAACAGTCACCATATTGACTCTAATACATTACAAATACAAGTTCATAGGTTATCTGAGCATTTCTGTTGCTCTGAGCCAGACTTGGCTGATCTCCGCTGAACTCCCTTGGGCAACTGTGGTCAGTTGCATGCAGACATCAATGAATGGATAACTAAATACAGATAAATAGCGTGTGGTTTTGATCGAGCGTTTTCACATAGTTGTGGCCTTTGTTGGCAAAAATTAGATGAATGAGCTTTTCTTTTTAAATTTGAGAGGGAGAGAGAGAGAGAGAGAGAGAGAGATCAATTTGTTGTTTGACTTATTTATACATTCGTGTGTTGCTTCTTGTATGAGTGTGTGTCCGTCCTGACTGGAGATCGACCCCACAACCTTGGTATATCAGGACGATGCTCTAACTGACTGAGCTACCCAACCAGAGTGATAAGCTAACTTCTTCAGCTGACTGCTGGGCAGGAGTCTAAGAATTACCTGAACTTGTGCAAGGCCTTTTAAGGCCTACAGAGCTGGGACATGCACAACCTCATTTCCTCTTCATTCCACAGGTGCAAGGCCAGCTTCAATTTAATGGGTGGAGAAATAAATGTCACCACTTGAGGGAACTGCCACTACAAAGTCACATTGAAAAGGAGAATAACAGAGAGGCATTGCCATTTTACAATCTGCCATAGTCCTTGATACAATTGAATTCCTTTCCAGGAAGGGGGAGGCTGACAAGCTTTACACAAACATGAAAGCAAAAAACCAACAACAGATCAATAAATAAACAAAGTAATATCACACTACAGTAAGAAAAATAGAAAAACTGCATTTGGGGAGTGAGCATTTGGGCAGGACATCCTTGTGTAAGAATTTCGGGTTCAAGCGAGCTTGTGCGCTAGAGCACAGGAAAGAAGGCTGGTGTGGCTGTGTGCAGTGATCCAGGGGTGGGAAAGGTAGGTGAGATGGGTACCTGGGGCCCAGATCATTTGGTGTGGTGTTCTAAACACTGGAGTTTTTTTTATTTTAATGAGGAAAAAGATCTCTTCTAGATTAAACTCCATTTTGAGGCTTCAACATCATGATGTCTTCAAATGACCTTTGTGGTTGAAAATGTTTCTTCCTGAGTGTTCTTCCCAGTGCTACTTGTCGTTTACTTTGTTTGGGCTGTTCGGGGTGCTGGCAGCTGGCCCTTCGCTGAGCAAATGCTGCTTCCAGCTTAGTGGCCTCATGTCCCCTCAATGAGCCCACATTGCCCCGAGGACCAACATAGGAGAGATAAGTCCTGGACCATAGACTCACTGGAGAATATATTATGATTCCCATACATAGCACTTTATTCTACCTCGGTATTGTTTTCTGTGTCAAAAAACTAAGAAGGATATGAATGAGTACATTTATTGTAAGAAAAATTTGTGATTAAGTTTCTAAGTATTAAATTAATGGGAATTACAAAGACCATCAAGTCTTTACCCTCTAGATATCCAGAGAATAAGATCCTTGCAGGTAGAATTCTATTAAATTGTGATACAGAAGTTACTTTTTCTTGCGCAGAGGCAGCTGTCACAGAGACATGGACAAACTAAGGACCATTTTTTTTTTAAGTCATGCCTACGCAGGACCAAAACACTCATTGGGAACAAAGGAAAACCAAAATATTAAAGTCAAATGAACACATGCACACACACACACATCAGAACATAAAACCTGTTTTCTGAAAGAATTTCTCTCAAATTTTTTTGTCAGGTCACATATGAAATGATAGTATTTGTCACAGCACACTCAAATAAAAAGGCGACTTCTTTTTTTAAAGATTTTATTTATTTATTTTGTGAGGGAAGGGAAGAGAAAGAGAAAGAGAAGGAGAGAAATATCAATGTGTGGATGCCTCTTGTGCACCCCCAACTGGGGATCTGGCCAGTAATCCCAGTATGTGCCTTGACTGGGACTTGAACCAGTGACCTTTTTGTTCACAGGCTGGTACTCAACCCACTGAGCCACATCAGCCAGGGCAGAAGATGATTTTTTATTTTATTGAAGGAGGTGACTATGTTCAATGACTTCAGTCTCCTCAAATTCTATCTTGCCATCCTCATGAATCAGGGGACCAATATTTCAGCACATGTATAGCCTATTTCTTATACCATGATTACATAAAAGAAAAAAAGTAATATTTAAAATACTTTAATTTCATGTGAATCAAATAATACTCTACTTATATCTTGGATGCGGATATTTTCTGATATTTTCTGAAAGTATTGATTAAGATGAGTGTTATTTTTGGTTTTTGTAGGCAGCATAGTTTTGATCTCCTTTCTGATCCTTTCAGTATTGGCAATGTTCTTCAAAGGTGAAGGACAGGATTACTTAACAATGGTCATATGTTTATATGGCAATTACGAACAAAGAACTAAAATACAATGAGTACAAGCCATCACCATATCAATGGGAAAATGAAATTATCTCTTTGCAATGTTATTTTCATTAGCAAAATTCTTTGGCAAGGGGGTTAGCTCTATAAATTGAGTCCATCATTCTTGACATAGACATCCTGTCACATTTGTTTACAAATAGTTCACTAATCATCAAGATAAAGCTAGAAGCACGCTGTGCATATGGTGAGTTTTAGTGCCAGAAGTAGCCATGCTTAATCTGGAAGACAGAGCAGTCATTTTCTGCAGATATTTCTGTCTGTGAGTCTATAATAGAAATTATTTTATTGGTTGTGGCTTTTGCTGCTTTAACATTTGTTGGTGGTGCTGTTTTGGTTATTCGTTGCTAGCCTGATTTTCTGTTTTGCTGTATTTGGATTAGATACTCCCCAATATGCAGTGGCTTTGAGAATATGTCTTAAAGGGAATGTTCGTCCACATTTTTAAGGCTTGTCTCCATGTTCCAGTAGCTATTTATTACAGCTTCATTGATTTGGGTCTAATGTCTTGACCCAATTTGGGTCATCTCTCTGTTTTAAGGATGTTTTATGGCCTTTGTCTCAGGCTATTAGTCTATAATTCATTAATTGTGTTTTTAAAGATTAAGGACATTTTCTGTTGGAAAAGCTATTCCTTAATTCATCATTTTAAAATTTGCAAATATACTTTTTATGCATTGAATATTGAATTATCATTATAATAGGATATTAATGAAGGATCAATACACTGGATAATGTAGAGCATATGGGAGTAGATATTCTCCCTCCACAGCCAGCTAAAAATTGGAAGGAAACTTTGCACTTTTGACTCCCACGCAATAGAGAAAATAAAGCTTTGGGGCGTGATGGAGGAGTCTTACATTTCATGCCCAGATATTATTTCTTCAGCTATCTGTGGGACGCGGGAGCCAGCTGCCATATATGCGTGAGTACAATGAAGCAGCCGGCTCCAAGAGCTGCATTTGGTTCAACTGACAGCAGATTCAGATTCGCCTTTCTTTTCATGTCCATTTTTTGATGTGGTATGAATGATTGCAGCAGGGGGAAGCACCCTGCAATACAGAGGATCCAAGTGGATTCTGGTTCTTGCTGTTGCCCCACTGCCTTCTTTCCTACAATACACTCTTGAGAAACACATACATAGACTCCCTGAGCTTGTGGCAGGTATAGACCACTGGCCAAGCTACTTCTTCAGAGCATGTAGGAAAAGAAAAAAGGGATGCTGGGCCAAGTGTTCCCAATTGCTGTGTCTTGAATTCTACCTCAGTGACATGTTAGAATTTGGGAACACGGATGAATGACAGTGGCACAGACCCTCCTCCCTCTGACTTGCTTACGGAGGAGAACAGTTGCACTCAGGGCAGATACTGGGGTCCTTGAATGACATCAGTGAATATTGGTGTGACCCTCTTGTAGAGCATATCAGGTAGTTTGGCCTTTCTTTTACTCCTTATACCAGCTCGAAGTGATACAAAGCCTTGCCAATTTTGCCTTTTAAATGCTTTTCAAATATGTCTCTTTGTGCACCTGTGAACGCTCTCTTGGACGACACCCTCATCTTCACCAACCTAACCACTGAACTCGTCTATTAACCAGTTTTCCCAGCTTCAGCCTTGCCCTGCCTATCAGTCCTTCACTGGACCATCAGATGGGTCTAAAATAGGAATCTAACCTAGCGTTCCTTAATTTAAAACTCTTCAGTGGTTTTTGTTGCCCCGATGATACAGTCTTAAGTTTCTTATCATGGAAATCAAAGTTCTGCATGATGAACTCTCCTCCCCTCTGGCTTGACCTTCTCTCTGCTCCAGCAACATGGAACACACTTGTCCGGCAGTTTCTTTCTCATACCTTTGCTCATCATGTCTTATCTGCTTGGGATATAATTTTCTTATTCATGTTTGACTCTTCTTCAACCTTTAAAACTCTGCACAGATATCTTCTCCGGGAACACTTCCTACTCCCTTCCAGGCAGGGTCAGATACCCTAACTCTGGTCCCCAGATGCTTGTAATGCACTTACTTTATAATGACACTTACTATATCATCTGTGTGTTCATTTTCACCACTATACTGCAAGTTCTTTGAAGACAGAGAATCTGTCTTATTCTTTGAATTGTTGGCTCCTTACCAAGTGCATGACTCATTAAAAATACTCTGTACATGTTTGTATAATGAATGAACTAGAATGCCTCTGTGAATAGATGAAATCCCTGTGAAGCAAGGAAAGACAGAGAGGAAAGAGCAAAGAAACCTGGAATGAGTCTTTGGAAATTCCCACAAATTATGTACTCTTTTGTATTCTATTTTGTCTGTCTGTTCTTGTTCTTATCTTTAGATCAAGAGCTGTAACTGATTTCCTGCTTTCTCAGAATCCCTTCAAAATAGCTGGTATGGTTCTCAACACACACTGTGTGTTCAATGAATATTTGTGATTGATTGATAATCCTTGGGACACCACTGAGCTATTGCTCAGTGTCAAGACTGAGTAATGTATAAGAAAAATTGGTTAAGAGCAGAGATATAAATACTCAATATTATATTGCAAGGAATGTTATTATGCCTTATAAAAAACATATGAGAATATTTGTGGAAAGAAAGAAAAATGAAAAGCAGAAAGACCCATCCCTTCAGTCTGTTCATCTTATAATTTATCATATACTTATTACCTTCCTAATCAACCTCTCTCTACCCATCACCTGTTTCCCCACCATTAATCATTGCTTTAGTTTAGAGAAGTGGCATATATTTTATTACAGCAGCACCAATTAAATATATTTGTAAACTGAATAGAGAACTGAATGCCGACTTTATTTACCTATATACTATTAGTTACATAAAAGCCAAGGTCACTTTCTTCGTCCTGTCACCACTATAAAGATGGATAACTCTTCACCTGGATAAACAGGAATAGTTACATCATTCTTATATACATAGAAAATCAGAACTAAGTGCTTTCCATAAAATTGTTCCATGTGAAATTGGCATCAATTAATGCACTGAACAATTCATTCTCCCAGATGGGAATGTCACTTAAGAAATATGAAGATATTACTGCACTGTACTAGGAGGAAAAACCAGGCATCAGGAGGATTCTTATTTAAGCACAGATAGCTAGGTGTCCTATACAGGGCCTCTCTCACATCCTGTCTTATCTTTGCCAGCCTGTCTTAATGCATAATCTTAAAGCCAGAGATAGGCCACAGTTCAGAAAGGTGAACACTGTATCTAGTGCATTAGATTCTATTGTAAATGCCTTTGGCCACAGGTCCCAATAGGTACTTACTTTCTTTATCATTATATATGTCTTCGAAGCTCATGACAGTTGACATACATCAATCAGGATGTCTCCCCTTCTGCCATTCACAAGGCACTTAAAGAATTGAGGCAACAAAATGCCATTGAATTGTACAGTTGGCCACAAAGGGATGTTTCACATTTATCTAGAGAGCAGCAAGCTAGCATGAAATTAGGCATGGCTAGTTCTATTTATATACTTGATCTTGTTAGCAGAGATAAAATTCTTTGCTTAGAATATCTGAAATTCTTAATACACATTCCAGGTTGTCCATGAACATTTTGGGGGCAGCAGATGTAAATTTAGGAGAGAGAAATAATCGCAAATTTGTTGTGTTAAAAAGGACTGATTGATGTTCCATGGAGACAATGGAAGAGTTACTGAACACTCACGTAGTTCTCTTTGCTGCTTGTTGAATATACTCAAGATTCCCTGAATATTGTGTGTATTTTCCTAAGATATATAACATATATGAAAGGAGGAAATACATTAATCTATAATGAAAACATGGATCTTGAAACCTTTTGACACACATTAGAAAGAGTATCTGGCAGATAGAAGAAATTTTTGAGTAAAACAAAAGAAAAATGAGATTCAAATCTTACTCAGAAATGGTGAAAATGATGTTGTTTTCACTAAACTAAGCAATGGAGGTGTGAATCACCTTGACAATAGTCCTTGTTTTGGAAAGACAGGACCTCAAATCTAGAGAGCCCCAGAAGATGGAACACTAGGAAGATTCTACCTTTCTCAGGTCTTGGTGGGACGATGTCTAAAGTCCTGCCATCATGGACTGGTGACTTTTAACAAAGGCACAATGAAATGACAAGAAAATAGAGAGGACATATCCAAAAGAACATCTCACTCAAGAATTAAGGGCTCTGACTAGTGGACACTAGTCTCTTAGTGAGGTCTAGTCCCATTTTTCTAGGACGGCAAGGACTTAGGTCTGAAGGTGATATTGAGATTCCACGTCATTTTAACTGTACATGGGGCTTTTTAAATAGGGAGGTGGCCTGGTGTCAAATGGTATTTTACAAAAAGAATAAAGAGGGCAGATATTGGTTAAAGAATAGTTAAGCCATCTGAGAAGACGTCTCCCTAGAGAAAATGGTTAAATGCAATGACTGAAAGGTGAAGGACATTATCTAACCCCAGGGAATTGATCACACACTCTGTACAGAAGATACAACAGATTGGGACTTTGAGATGGAAGTTTATACAGTAGCCGCATGCTGCCCCAAAGCAGACATTATTTCTACTTCACTGTTTTCAGGCTTCCAACCCTCCCAAGCAGTTAGGGTGAACCAGAGAAACAAAATAAACAAACTGTATTTATTTCTCCAGCTGGAGACATAGAGGGATTATTCTGAGGACATCTTGTTTTAAAAGGAAGCCAGGCGATGAGAGTCCACCCACACCATCTTTCTGCTTATTGCAAAACAAGTACAACAGTCCACATTTTTAAATGATTAATAAATGTGAAAGAGGTGGTGTGCATAAAACAGTACTCAAACAAATGAAGGAATGGGTTAACATTCGGAAGACTGTTAAGACTGAATATTAGAAGAGGAACAAAGGGAAAAAAATAACATTTTAGGAAAATGTTTCTACCATTTCAAGGAAATCAAAGAGAACATGGAATTCCTATGAAATAAGGAATCATATAAAATATAGGAGATGCATTTGTTTCCAGACACTTCGATTTCTTCCTCGATCTCATCGTTAACTCATTCACTATTTAATAACATGCTATTCAGTCTCCATGCATTTGAATACATTTGAGTTTTTTTTTCTTGAGGTTGGTTTCTAGCTTCAAGCCATTGTAATCTGAGAAGATGCTTGATATTATTTCATTTTTCTTGAAATTTTTAAGGCTTTTTTTGTGTCCTACCATGTGGTCTCCCTGGCTGGTTTGGCTCAGTGGATTGAGCGTCGGCCTGCGAGCTAAGTGTTGCTGGTTCGATCTTCCAGTCAGGGCACATCAGAGAAGGAAAACTCTGACTCCAAAAAACCTCCGCTGCCTTGCGGCATACCTCTTCAGGGGAAAGGCTAGGGGAGTAAACCCCGACAGAAAATCCGGAGCCAGAGTCCCTAAGGCGGTTTGACGTTGTAGTCAACACCGGCAACTCCTGCGGCGCACCTGAAGCCAAGCTGTATTGACTCCGTCTTTCCCTTGGACCCTTCAGCTGCGAAGAGAGGGGGGGTCTGCTGCATGGGCAACAGCGGACCCTCCATATCACCCTGCCCAGGCTCTGTAGCTTCAGCTTCACTGGAGAGGACACTCCAGCGACATCGCAAGATGTCGATTCAACACGGGAGGAGACAGATACCGTGTCACTCCCGAGTTGGACTGCACAGCCATTCTCGGCGGTGCAGATAGACTCTTAAGAAGCTACGCCATCGTCTCTCGAGACGGACGGCTGCCGACGACGACCATGTGGTCTATCTTTCAGAATAATCCATGTGTATTTGAGAAGAATGTATATTTTGCCTCTTTGGGGTGAAATATTCTGTAAAGATCAATTAAGACCATTTGATCTAGAGTATCATTTTTTTTTTTAAATATGGAACGCTTCACGAATTTGCATGTCATCCTTGCGCAGGGGCCATGCTGATCTTCTCTGTATCGTTCCAATTTTAGTATATGTGCTGCCGAAGCGAGCACTAGAGTATCATTTAATGCTTCTACATCTTAATTGATTTTTTGGCTTTTGTTTGTTTGTTTGTTTTGTTTTGTTTTGTTCTGGAAGATCTGTCCATCATTGACAGTGGGGTGTAAAAATCCCCTACAATGACTGCATTGCTGTCAATCTCTTCCTTAAAGTCCTCCAAGGTTTTCTTTATGTATTTAGGTGCTCCTATGTTGGGTGCATATATGTTTACAAGGGTTATAGCCTCCTGTTGTACTACTCCCTTAAGTATTATGCAGTGACCTTCTTTGTCTCTTGTTATGGCCTTTGTTTTGAAGTCAGTTTTGTCTGATATATTATTGCTACCCCAGCTTTTTTTCATGTCCCTTTGCATGAAAATTTTTTTCCATCCCTTCAATTACAGCCTGTATAAGATTTTTGTTCTGAGATGGGTCTCTTATAGACAGCATACATGCAGGTCATGTTTTCTTATTCATTCAGCTACCCTATGTCTTTCAATTGGAGTATTTAATCCATTTGCATTCTAGGTATTATTGATAGGCACTAGTGCACCGTTGGTGGGATTGCAGACTGGTACAGCCTCTGTGGAAAACAGTGTGGAATTTCCTCAAAAAATTAAAAATGGAACTGCCTTTTGACCCAGTGATTCCATTGCTGGTACTGTACCCTAAAAATCTCAAAACACCAATTCAAAAGAATTTATGCACCTCTATGTTCATAGCAATGTTATTTACAATAGTGAAGAATTGGAAGAAGCCTAAGTGACCATCTGTTGATGAGTAGATTAAAAACTGTGGTACATTTACACAATGAAATACTACACAGCAGAAAAAAAGGAATTCCTACCTTTTGCAACACTATGGATGGAATTTGAGACTATTATGCTAAGTGAAATAAGCCAGTACTTGAAAGATAAATATCATATGATCACACTTATAAGAGGACTCTAATGAACAAAATAAACTAATGAGCAAAAACAGGATCACAGGCATAGAATCATGGAAAGACTGACAGTGGTAATAGGGCAGGAGGCAGATGGGGACTGACTGAAAAAATGTGAAGGGATAAGTCAAAGAACATATATGAAGAATCCATGGACATGGACGATGGTGTGGGGATTGACTATAGAAGTGAGGGGTGGGCTGGATGGAGGCGTCGAAGGGGGAAAAATTAGGAAAATTATAATCACATAAACAGTGAAACATTAATTTAAAAATATAGGAGATACAGGCAAATCTGGGGAAATAAATAGGAGAGAAACATAAATTATGAAAATATGTAAAACCATTAGATTTTAGGAAAACCAGTGCAACTAGTTTTTTTTTTTTTAATGAGGAACAATAAACACTAAAAACAAGGAAGTGATGTGGGAGGCAGGATAGATAGGATTATACATACCACAAAAAAAATTGTAAGAACAAAAATGATGGGAGAGAAAATGCTAGGTTTGCAGAAATGGTTATCTCTGCACATAATAAATGGATAATTGGGCTTTCTTGGAAAGAGAACACAACAATCAGATTACAAAAATACTTAAGGAACTAGAGATGAAAATAAAAAATTGAATATACATATTTTATCATTTATTACCATATAAGAAATCAGTCCAAAATTTGAAGGCTTAATTAACAATTTCCTTAAAAAAAAATTACGATATCCTGGGTGATTCTGGCTCAGGGAATCTCATGTGGTAGCTGTCGTTAGAATGGCTAGAGCTGGTCGGGCATCTCTCTCTGTCCTCATGGGAAGACCTTAGGGTCCCTTCATGTGGATCAGAAAGGCTACATACTGTGTGATTCCAACTACATGACATTCTGGAAAACGCAGAACTATGAAAACAATAAAAAGACCAATGGTTGCCAGTGGTACAGAAAAGAATGAGCAGACCACAGAGGATTTTTAGGGCCAGGAAACAACTCTTCATGATATTATAATGGTAGATGTATGTCATTATGCATTTGTCCAAAACCACAGAATGTATAAAACTAAGAATAAACCCTAAGGTAAACTATGGACTTTGGGTGATTATGACATGTTAATGTAGAATCATCCTCGGTAAAAATGTACCATTCTGGTGGGCGATTTTGATAATGGGGGTAGCTGTCCATGCATGCGGAAAAAGGGTATATAGGAAATCTTTGTAATATTCCCTTCAATTTTACTCTGAACCTGAAACTACTCTTAAAAAAGTCTTCACTGGATAATTTGATAAAGAAGAGGCTGTACATATATACAATGAGATGCTATTCAGCCAGTAGAAAAGCTGGGATATTGTCATTTCTGACAACATGGAGGGAACTTGAGACTATCATGCTAAGCAAAATATTATCTGGTGGAAAAGGACAAGAACCGATTTCACTCATAAGTGGGATATAAAAGAGAGAGCAACAAATGAACAAACCAACCAAACAAAATCCTCATAGACACAGTTGACAGTAGGACAGTCATGAAGGTAAGGAAAGTGGGAGGAGGTGTAAGAGACTAAAGGGGCTCAAACATATGGAGACAGAAGGAGACGACGTGACATCCAGATGATGTATCACATGTGTCATAAAACTGTGCACTTGGAACTTATATGATCTTATTAACCAATGTAACCCCAATACATTTTTTAAAAAAAGCAACAACAATTAAGTCTTAAAAAAAAAACCAAAGAATAATACTAAAAGAATAACAGCAGAGATGTGTTATATAATAAAACTATAAAGCAATCTCACTATGAATACAAAAGCAAAATTTCAAAATAATCAGTGGCGTATAAAGATAATTACATAATTTTGCAAAATAGTGTTTGCTGCAGAAATGATTGCTCCATAATGATTAGAATAAATCACATTACTAGATCCAAGGAGAAGCATTATACTATAATTCCACGTTGCAAAAGCATTTTCCACAATTTGACATTTATTCTTGATATAAACTTGTAAAAATAAAACTGCAGTAAATGAATACTCTCCCAACATGATAAACTAAGTATCTCAAACAAAATACTGAAACAATCCTGTTGGGAAAAAAAATTACAAACATCCCTGCATATGTCAGGAACAAGGCACATAGTCCACTATCACCCCTATTAATTGAATTTAGATGCGAGAGGTCCGGAGACACTAGCCAGCATATTTAGACAAGAGAAAGAAATGACAAAGCCTGGAAATAAAGAGGTTAAAGCATTGCTGTTTGCAGATGATATGTTTATATATTTGGAAAACTTAAAATGAAAACCAATCATTGAGAATTCAGTAAGGCGGTAAGGTACAAATAAATATACAGTAATCAACAGTCTCCACTGATACAAGCAATAAGCTACATGATATAATGCAATAAAGGTCTTATTTATGTTAAGAACAATAAAAGATAGGATGCCTAGTTTTTATGGAGATTTAAAACAACACAAGTTAATTATCTCACAGTGGCAGATGTCAGAAGTCCAGAATGGTTCAAATGATCTACAACCAAAGGATCAGCTGGACTGCATTCCTTTGAATGGCTCTAGGGGAAAACACATTCCTTGCCCTTTACAGCTTGGAGAGGCTGCCCACATTCCTTGGTTCCTGGTCCTCTTACTCCACCTTCAAAGCAACTTTAGGCCTAGCTCTTTTCACACTGCAGCCTCTGTGATTCTTCCTCCTCAGCCTCCTTCTTCCACTGATAAAAGAGCCTTGTGACTGAATATTCATTTCTCCATCTCAAGGTTAGCTGATTAGGAATCTTAATTTCATCTGCAACCTTCAATGCAAGGTAACATATTCACAGTTTCTGAGCATTAGGATGTGGGCATCTTTCGGGTGGGGAGGGGAATTATTCTGCTCACCACACTTAGTAATAAATTGAACAATAAAAGTGCAGTGCTTATTATAAGAAAACTTTGAGATGTTTCAGGGAGCCACAAAATGTCTGAACTAACTGAAAAGCATGCTTTTTTTTCTTTCTTTCTTTCTTTCTTTCTTTCTTTCTTTCTTTCTTTCTTTCTTTCTTTCTTTCTTTCTTTTTCTTTTTCTTTAGATAAGTAGAAATAGCATATACATGGATGGGAAAAAATTACAAAAATATTAATTATTTTTAAATTAACCTATAATGTAATGCAATCCAAATTAACAAAAAGCAAATTTAATAATTTTTGGTAAGAGACTAGAAACTAAAAGCCAAGCAAGAATAAAGAAAAAAATTTTGAAAAGATTAAGGAAGTTTTAACCAGATGTTAAAGCATATTACTAAGCCTTAATAATTCAAGCGGCATGACGTTGCTCATGGACAAACAAACCCATCAATGGAATCACACAGAATTTCCAGAAATAGGCGCAATTCATATGGGATTTGCTAGGCGATAAAGACTGCATGTTAGTGGTCAAAAGATTGTTTATTAAAACCAAATGGTGTTGGGACATCTTTGTAGCCATCTGGACTAAAAATAAAAAAGTCTTCAATTCTCATATTTTATAAAGAGCATGTTCCAAATGAATAAAATTTGAAGATATAAATAAAACCACTACAAAAATTCATGGGTAAAAATGTTATAATAGTGAAACAGGGAAAAAAGTTCCATGACAGAAAACCTAAAAGCCATAGAGAAATGATTAAAATTTTCAACTGCTTAGGCACAATAACAGCACCCCTCCAAAAAAAGGACAAAATGAATGAATCATTAATTCAAAATTTAACATCTTTAAAACTATTTGTAATTCATAGCCAAAATTCTGATTTCCCTCATATGTAAAGCATTCCTAACAATTGAAAAAAACGAAGGCCAACAGATAAATACAAAAGAAATTAAAAGGTTATGGTAAGATAGCAAAAGAAAGACAATTTGCATTTAGGATACATGGGAAGATTCTCAGCTAAACCCACTGACAATGAGAGAAATAAGAATCTACAGTGAGATACCATTGTCACATTTGGGTCACCCACATTCCAAAAGGTTAATAGACTCACCTCTGGGTGAGGTTGAGGGGAATAGCCACTCCTGTTTATTGCTTGTAAGAATATAAATTGATACAATCCTTTTGTGTTGGGGTAAGTAGTGTCTATCAAAATAACGCATCACACACCTTAGCACTCAGAAGTCCCACGCCCTACAATATATTCAACTATGTAACTAAGTGAAATAATGATTCACTGTATTCTCTTTTTAATAGCAAAGTATAACAAAAAATTTTAAACATCTATCAACAGAGGACCAGTTAAGTAAGTTATGCTACATTAGACAATGGATGTCATGTAGCTAAGAAACAAGGCTCAGAAGTGTTAAGTAGGGATATGAAAACCTCCAGAGGATCTGCTGGGGGCCCGGGTAAAAGTCCGATGGTTTCCATGTGCTCCTTTATACTTTTTAAAAATCGTGACATGGGTGATTGTATTATATATTTGTAATAGCACATTGAACATATAACCCATGAATAGGAATGTTGGCATGTAAAACACCAGGAGCAAGCACAAAATATTTCAAAATAAAAATAAATGATATAAGTAAAGGTGGTTAATAACTGCAACAAAAGGGACACTTTTTGAAATACATCTTAAGACACTTATTGAAAACACTAGACCGAGACAAACCTCAAACGCCACCCCAGAAGCTGGGAGTGAAAATTCAGAAGGAGGAAGAGAAGCAGTCCGCTCCCTGTTGCTTCTAGGTCTCTCATTGAGGGCAGCCTCTCTGGGCAGCTGTGCTGAAGAGGGTACACTGCTAGAGAGACCCCTAACTACCTACCTCAAATGTGTATACACAGTGCTGAACAGTGCTAAACACAGTTATACTCCTGTGGGCAATGAAAACAAAGTAGAGCAAAAAAAAAAAAAAAAGCAACTGGAAAGAATTCTTGTATTAGATGCACAATAATTCCACACGGGCGCATAACTAAATTCCACACCATGTTAATAAAACATCCAAAGGAACTCAGAGAAGTTTCAATAATGGGCAATGATACAATCAGCAAATGCAAACAAAAAAGGGCAATTTATAATATCAAAATCACACAAAATAGAATTTTGGGAAGAAATCAATATTGCAGTAACTAAAATGAGAAACAGGAAAGCAACAGGAGGGGGAGAATTTAAGAGGTGGCATTTTTGCCCTTGAAGTATCATGTGTATAAAAGTTGTTGCTATATAAAAAGTTAAACAATTCTGTAAGAGATAGATATATTCTAGTCAAATAAACATATATACTAAAAACTATAATCTGTAGAGAGAAAAATGTTCTTTTTAAATGTCTCCTGGAGCATTTTATATAAAAGAAAATGTAATCACATATTAGCCAAAAAGAAATAGTCATCTAATTCCAAAGAGGAAAAATACTTCAGATCATATTCTGAAACCACAATCTAATAAAGTGAAAAATAAATGTCAAATTTAGAAACAAAAACCCAAAGTATTTGACATTTTAATATCATTCTTTTCTAAAGAACTCTCAGGGCAAAAGGAACAAAAAGACCACAATCACAGGGTATTTATGAAATAATGATAATAACATGACCTCAAATATTTTTACTGCAAACCAAAATAATGAAGATAATAAATTAAATAAGTTTCATGTTATGAAAACCACACAGTGAACCCAAGGAACACAGAAGGAAAAAAATTTAATGAGGATGGAAGCATAAAAAATGAATTAGGAAACAGAAAAAGAACTGCCAACCGCTTATTCTTAGGGACAAAAAGAATTTGAACCACTCTCCTACCCATAAATGGACAGAGAAAGGCAAAAATGCAGCACAAACATAAGGACATTAGATATGAGAAAGAAAAATTAATATTGGTGGCTTGAAAGAATTCTAAGATAATATTTTACTTTTTCAACCAACTCCATGTTAATGGATAACCTTGACAAATATTTTAGTAAAATTAAACTATTTAAAATGAACCTAAGAACAACAAAACACAAAATTAAAAATAACCAGAGGTAAAAACTCACAAAGCTGCCTGAGAGCTATACTTATTAAAAAACAACGACACAGGTTCAGATGAGTGACCCCACCAGGGAACATCTAATTTTTATGTCAAATGAATGATTTCAGGGGAAAAAAAAAAGCCACAAGGAAGCCCTGCTTTCTTTCTTGTTATGAAGTCATGAGATGAAGATGCTAACCCTTAACAAATACAGCAGACATTAAAGACCAACATTCTGAAACACATAAGGGGCCGTATTTTAGAAATACCTCAATATGACTCCAACAGCGTTTATCCCAAGCAGTGCAAACATGGTTTAATTTGAGAAAATCTATTAGTATAATTCACTATAGCTAAGTTAAAGGATAAAAGACATATAATTATTTTCATAAACAGGAAAACCTTTAATAAAAGTTCAAGTTTTCTGATAAAACTTTATATGTGCATTATAAGAAGCAAATATTCCAAATGCTTTGAACTGTTGGAAATAACTTCAGGAATTTCGAACAAAACTTTGGAACGCTTTGTTAAGCCTCTAAACTAATTTCCAGTGTAGAGGAAACAGAAGTGATAACGAGTAAGTTAAATAACACCAAGAAAAAAAAAATAAGACAAATTCAAATTTTGAGAGAATGTGTAAGATAATTTATAAATATATGCACATATACATAGAGAGAGCAAGGTATTTGTATATATGATCCTCAAGTATTCAGTGGCGAAACACTGTTAGAAACCAGAGAAAAAGTATTCCTCTATCAACATTATTTTTCACATTTCCTTACAGGCTCTAGCCAATGCAATTAAGCAAAGAAAAGAAACTAACAGGCAAAACATTTTTTTTCTTATTTATTTGCTTATTTATTTGGTTTTTCAATTACAGTTGTCCCATTTTTCCCCATTGCTCCCCCCCACTCAGCCCATCCCTTCTCCCACAATCATATCCCTCCCCGTTGCCCATGTCCATGAGTCATTTATACACGTTCCTTGACTAGACCCTTCCCTTACTTATCTCCCTTCTCTCCCTCCCCCCTCCGCCCTTTGACTGTTATTCTGCTCCTTGTTCTATTTAGTTCATTTGTTTATGTTGTTCTTCAGTCTCCTGTATTAGGTGATATCATATGGTATTTTTCTTTCTTTGCCTGACTTAGCAAAACATATTTAAAAGGGGAGAGACAGAGTTTTTGTTTTGGGAAGTTGTAGCAGAGGCAAGAATTAAACTAAGATCTCTTGAAGCTTGCATTTCAAGAGAACTCTGTGGAGCTGAGGTTGTGGCCACAGGTGAGCCTCATTGTTCACTACAGTTGAAAAGCTGTAAAGAAAACTTCTTTAGAGAATGGGCTATTATTCTCTTAAGCATGTAGGCTAATGACCTTCAGAATCTGAGCAGCAGCTCTGCTAGATCTCTGGGCTCTACCTTGGAACAGAGTCTTGGGGAAACCCAACAACAACAAAACCACTAAAATAAAGCTTTTATAAATAATAATAGAGTTTAATTAGATTTGTAATTATTACTTAAAAACCATTAGCTTTCCTATATACAAACCAGCTCCCATTAGAAATGAGACTCACCCCATAAAAACAATATAAATATGCAGCATCTGTAAATTAAGAAAAATGGAGATGCTGAGACATTGATATTGATACTGGTGATCTCTGAGAATTGTCAAAGTCATAGGAATTGATCATAATCTCACCAGCCACAAATGGTATTCACAAAGGCCAGCAGGGTAAGTGACATCTGATTGAACAAGGGACACTTGGCATTGCAAGAAGCCAGAGGAAATAGAAGCAGATAACCTTAACTCTTATCTACCTTGTGAGGCTATAAAAGCCCTATCTTCTCTCCTCAACCCTCTTCCTCAAATGATATCTTGGATCTAGGCTAGGTGTGGAGAACTTAAGACAGAGAAATCGGAGTGATTGAATGAGTATGACTTTTCCCTGTGAGAGCTGGAGAATACTGTACAACACTTATACTGAGAGGTGCTCAACATTGCCAAACCCAAAGGCAAATGTCGCAAATACAGGATGAGACTAAGTTGTACAGTGGATTAGGCATCACTAGTTGTTTTATCCCTGAAAGCCAGGTTCACCGTATAAAATAAGTGAGTTGACATCTAACCTGAACATCTGATTGCAGGATGAGTTAACCTTTGTTATCAAAGATCCTTAGATTAGTTTTAAAGGTACAGACAAAATAGGAAAGAGTATATAATACATGCCAAAATCTTCACATGATTTTTCTCAAGATCATGTAAGACTTCAGAGATCTTTCTCTCTTTATTTTTTACATATTTTAAAAATGTACAATGTGGGTTATTTTGATAATGATAAACTGTAAGCCTACACAATTATAACAAAAACAAAAATATAGAAAAATATTAAACAATTTTATCTCATACTATATGTCAGGTAGGATGCTAAGCCCTTAACAAGTGTTAACACATTTCATTTTCTCATCACCTCCATGAGTTATGTCTTTACCCTGTTTTATAGAATTAAGGCTTGAAAAGACCAAGGAACTTGACCACAGTCTTTATAATTGAATTATAGATTCAAAACCTGTCTTTCCAACTTCAGAGAATCTAAGTTTAACTCACTTGCTCGATTGCTTCCCATGAGACACCAATTCCTCAATCTGTGGACTCAGTCTGGCTTCTGTACCTTTTTTTTCTATAATCATTTCTATGAGTAAAACTGCAGTCAGGAGCAGTCTGGGAATTCTTATCATAGATTGGGTGAATTATTCTGGTTGGCTCATTTAGGACTTGCTTCCAAATTTGCTTTCTGGGCTTGGAAATTGTCGATCAAATGCACTTAATGGAAATTATCTCTGGACAAATTTGAGAGGAAGGGAGAACCTAATGTCATACATGTTTTTTTCTTTTATTTACCAAATAGAATTGCTAGCATTTCATAAGCTAATAAAATATCAGACCCACCAGGAAGATAAGAATGCAGATAAGAAACAGAATGCAGCCTCTCACGACTATACCAGCTCGTACACAGATACAGATGGGTTCCTAGAACACTCACCTTGCAAGGGAAGCCTGTACTACAAAGGGGTCTGCCCGCCAGAAGATAAGTCTATTTTTTTGGTCCCCCAAGTATTTTTTGTGGGTGCTAGTGTTATAAACTAATTTTAATTAGATTTAGTAACTAATAATAGCCTACCAGTATTGTATCGTCTGGGTAACCCATTTAAAAAGTAATTTCAATCTTTCAAGAACAGAAATGGTAAGTGATTATTTGTTGAGAGAAAGAAGCTATTTTTAAAATATAATGAAAACTTTATAATTGAAATATGTTTATACAGAATTCCAGCCAAGATGGAGGCCTAGGCAGACACACTGTGCCTCTCTTCACAACTAAGAAGGAATACAACTACCTCAAAGCTAGAGACAACCAGGAGTTCCAGAAAATCAAACTGCATGGAATTTCAACAAACAAAGATATAAATAAGAAATACTCATCCAGACAGGTAGGAGGGGTGGAGCCTGGGCAGAGAGGACACAGTGTGGTGGCGGCAGCAGCGGAGGCAACAGCAGGCTGGCAGAAAGCACAGTCACACATTTTTAAAAGTCAGGAGGGACACCTGGGGAACGCTCCCAGCTCCTGACCAGACCGAGGCAGCTCACGGTCCCAGCACCAGGGGAAATCAAGCATCATTGCTTCTGACTGTGCAGACCAGTGGGGGTTGGACTGGAGGCAGAAACTGCTGGTCTCTCAGCGGAGTCTGATTGTTTAAAGGGCCCCCACAGTCCTAGAACATCCACAGACCCATCCACTCTGGGAACAACAGCCAGGGCAACAGCTAGAGAGATGCCAGTCCCATATGGAAGTGGGAGAAGTGCCTGGAAAAGAGGCAAGTGCTGAGCAAGTGGCATTGCTCCCTCTCAGACACCCCCCCTCCCACAGCGCCAAAACATGGTGAAATAGGTCGCCCTGTACTGATGAATACCTAAGGCTCTGTCCCTTACAATGTAACAGGTGGGACAACTCTACCTAAGACACAGAGGCAAACAAACACAAGAGCCTGTCTAGATGAGGAGACAGAGAAGTGTCTCCCAAAACAGGGAATAGATCAAGATTCCAGTGGGAGAACTAAGCGAAGAAGAGATAGCCAACCTCACAGAGGAGGAGATAGCCAACCTAACAAATGGGGAGATATCCAACCTAACAGACGCAGAGTTCAAAACACTGCTGAGAAAGATGCTCACGGGCTTGACAGATATGCTTGAGTATGGCAAAAGCATCAGTGAAGGCTATGCTAAGTGAAACAAAGGAAAATACACACAAAACCAATGCTGAAGGGAAGGAAACCGAGGTTCAAATCAATGATTTGGAACATAAGAAAGAAAAAACAGCCATCCAGTACAGAATGAAGAAACAAGAATTTTAAAAAATGAGGACAAGTTTAAACATGCCAATATCCAAATCATAGGGTTGTCAGAAGGAGAAGAGGAAGAACAAGAAATGGAAAGCTTATGTAAAAAATGATGAAGGAAAACTTCCCAAATTTGGCAAAGGAAATCGATATACAAGCCCAGGAAGCACAGAGAGTCCCAAACAAGCTAGATCCAAGGAGGACCTCACCAAGATACAGCATAATTTAAATGCCAAATGTTAAATATAAAGAGAGAAGCTTAAAAGCAGCAAGACAAAAGCAGAGAGTTACCTACAAAGGGGTGCCTATAAGACTATCAGCTGATTTCTCAAAAGAAACTTTGCAGGCAAGAAGGGACTGGCAAGGGGTATTCAATGTGATGAAAAGCAAGGACCTACAACCAAGATTACTCTATCCAGCAAAGCTCTCATTTAGAATGGAAGGGCAGATGAAGTGCTTCCAAGACAAAGTAAAGCTAAAGGAGTTCATCATCACCAAGACATTATTATATGAAATGTGAAAGGGACTTACTTAAGAAAAAGAAGATCAAAATTATGAACATTAAAATGACAACAAACTCACAACTATCAACAACTGAATCTAAAAAATAAAAACAAAATCCAACTAAGCAAACCAGAATAGGAGCAGAATCATAAGTATGGGGATCATTTTGGAGGGTTATCAGCTGGGAGGAGGAAGAGGGAGGAATGGGGAAATGGTGCAGGGGTTAAGAATCATAATTGGTTGGTACAAAATAGACAGGGGGAAGTTAAGAATAATATAGGAAAGGGTTAAGCCAAAATTTATATGCACAACCCATGGACATGAACTGGGGGTGGGGGGGTGGGATTGTTGGAGGGAAAGGGGTTACTGGCCAGAGGGAAGCAAAGAGAAAAAATTAGGACTAATGTAACAACATAATCAATAAAATATACTTAAAATATGTTTATACATTGAGAACATAAAATTTAAATCACATGCAATATCTATTTCGCTTACCTAGAATAACCACACACCAATTAGCAGCTGTCCTTGAACCCAAACATTGGAAATACAGGGCTACCACATCTTGAGAGCAATTAATCTCCTATAAAAGAAAAAGATTGTTTCTTACATTTATTAACTAGGTAGAACAATAAGTTTTTCACTTGAGAAAAAGTCATAGGTTATTCATTGGATTGTTAATTAAAACAGAAACACATTTCATCTTATAGGTTATTCGGTTGAGATTTTTCTTGAAAACTTAACAACTCTGTTTTGAAATGGGTTTAGATTCCAGGTAATTATTTAAGTTTCACAAAGAAAGATTAACTCTGAGTTTTCCTCCTGAAGATAAATATAGAGTTTTAATTGTGTGTGAATGTAGTATGTGTCTTTGTATGTGTGTGCACATGTACATTGGCTGATGGTTGTCTACTTACAAAAATAAAGTGAGTTAAGAAATGAATAATGCTTCAAGAAATGAATTTGCTTATAAAGAGTTTTCAATATACTTTTTATAAGGGACAAACAAAAAACTAAGAATATATTAAGACATTCATGGAGCAAAATTAGAGTTCACATTGAATTTGAGAATTCTGTTTTTTTTTTTTTTTTTTTTTTTTAATGTATTCCACTGCTTTCGTGGAGAGAAAAATCAATGAACACTCATCTCAACTTTCTTTTGCATTCTTTCTATTTTATGTTGTACAAAAGGAAAGGGATACATGCATTAGTTGTTGAGAGGTGTTGTGTGCTGACAAATGTGATAATTTAGGTAAAATGGACAATCTTTTGTCAATCTCCAGCTATTATTTTTAAATTGTCTATTTCTCTTTAAATTATGCCAGTATGGGCTGCATGTAGTTTGCTATGCTGTTGCTGGATGGATATATTACATCCCTGATCAATTTTTTTCTTTTCTTTTTTTTTTAATTTTCACTTTCAGTCTGTGCTCCTAGAGGTCCGGCTAGTCAGCAGCATTTTGTGGTAAGCCTCTGAGTGGTTAGTGGTCCTCCCCTGGGGCTGACGTTGGCAACTTTTCTTGTTGGATCTGGGTGGCTGTGAGATCACCTTCAGTGGTTCAGGGCCTATGAGTTTGTCTGACTTTCGGCCATGGCTTGGAGTTCAGAATTTTACTTCCTAGTTGTGCGTTTTTATTCTGTCATTCATGAATCTTTTGTTTATTCTTCCTCCTGGTTATGCATAATAATTTTTCTTCTGTTTTGCATACATGATCACTTTATGATGCTGAACATTATGCATTTTACATGGCTGGATGCTGGATTTTGTTGTCTTCTTTATAAGAATGTTCAATTTTGTTCTTGCATTCAGTTAAGTCACATGTCAGTCAGTTGGACCTTTTCACACTTTCTTATGGCATTCAGAGAAGCATTTAGTCTGGGGCTAATTTAGCCTCACTCCTGAGGCAGGACTCTTCTGAGGACCCTAATCGCATACCTTTTGTGTTACAAAATAGCTCCACTTTGCCTAGGGCCAATAGTTTAGTGGAGAGCACAGTAGGAGGCGGTATGAGGATCCTTTGATGTGAGTATATTGCTTTCCAGTTGTTCTATTTTGGCCTTAGATGGTTTCATCTGGTTATGCATTGGAAAGTCCTCAGCCAAAAACTCAAGGAGAGCTCTTACAGATTTCTGGAAAACTCTACCCTGTCTTTTAAACTCTGCCAGACAAATTCTAGCCATCTTGGTCTCCCCAACCTCCAGCCTTGTTCTTATCAATTCGGTGAGTCTTCCAACCTCTGTTTAGATTGCTGCTCTATTTACGGAAGCCTCAAATGGCCTCTAGGCAGTAAACCAGAGCAATCATAGGGCTTCCTTTATTTTGTTTTTTTCTCCCGGGATTAATGTCTGAAAAACCTTTTTTTTTTTTCACATATTTTGTCCCATTTTCTACTTGTTAATGGTGAAAAGGCAATTTCTGTAGCAGTTAATCTGTCATGAGGCTAGCCATGTAACTGCTTTTTTAACATTAAATTTTTCATCTAAGTGAGTGATCATTGTTTTAAGTAATAATCCTGTCTTAACACTGTTAATAATTTATAGTTAAAGATAAATAAAAATAGCTAACATTAATCAAGTGCTTTCAAATATGCAGTAAAAATTAGAGGCATTTTATAAGTAAATTTTAAATTTTCTATTAGAATCTTCTTCACAAGCTGATGCATCTCTAGAATGCCTTCCGTGATCATTAACCATTCAGTCCTGAGTGTGAAGACACTTGAATTTGAGAAGTAAATAAAATATATAATCAATATAAATATTTGCTTGTTGGAAGTAAATGAAATGTGATTTTAAAAAAGTATCAGTCCCCCTAGGATTTCACACTTGTTTACCCCCTTCTCCCTATTTTTTTGTACTAGTTAGCTCTTAGATTTGCTTCGAAACTCTAGTTAGATAATGTCTTCACAGGTTAGATTCTTTTCTAGCTTCCCCAAGTATGCTTGGTGTTCCTTTTCTGTGTTTTCCTACCTTTCTGCACATTAAACACTGGTAGCACCTACCACTCAAGACAACATGGTCTCTTTTCTTTTTTGTTTCTTCCTTGCCCTGTGTTTTTCTTTTTCTTCCCCAGGGCAGAATCTCTTGCATAGTCAACTTTCACCGAGTATGAGAGATTATATTTTCTCAATAATTTTTAATATTTTCACCTTTCCCTCAGTTCTATGCTCTCTGCTTTCTCTAGGACACTCATCAGCTCTCTGCTCTATTTCGGGAGTGAATTTCTGAGTGTGTTTTCCCGTCTGCATACAGGCCCACTTCCTAATCCTATCTGACTAAACCCTATCTAACCAGCCTTTATTGGCTCTCCATTTTTTTCACCACTGAGTCCTAGCAGAGCATAGCACACTACTCTGATTATTTAGTTTCATATTTACCCCCACTAATACTGTGAGTTCCTCAAAAATCAGAGCTTCGGTCTTTGTTTGATTTGATTTTATCCTTTTTAGCGTCAGCACCTGGCACAGTGACTGTGGAGATAGTAGTAGTTCAAACAGCTGGCTCATGATCCATTCATTCCCCCACCATTACCAAGGGATGTTTCCAAAGAAAGAATGCACATATTTGGTCTACTTTATGTGTAAACATGCTGCTAATGATAAGCTTAACGGTAAATAGACTAATTATTCTGGCTAAGAAAAGAGTACTTATCAGTAGAACATTGTTGACAGGATATCTGTTTTGAAATTACTTATAATAATAAACAAATATAATATCTGGATTTATGAAGCAAAGTTAAATGGAGAAGATCACAAAAGCCATCAAGTAATCTGCGTACAAAATGGAGATGATTGAAAACATAAACGCTCTTGCTTGCCGAGAAACTAACGCGTGTGTCTTGCTTAGAGACAACCTCTGTTATTCTGCGTAAGCCAGGAGATGCATAGTTAGGATGGAAAGGACTTGGGGGGCTACATGAATGGCATACACCTCTCTCTGCTTCACCTGCACTGCCTTTTTAAAAAAAGATCTTAGTTGTATTTTTATAATTTTTCCAGTTTATTCATCAAACAACCCTTTTTATACATAAAGCCATATGAATTTTAGAGTAGTTATCTCAAGGCACACAGAAATTACCTATATTTGCCTATAAATTAAGCACTGATGAAAGAATATTTATTACTATATCAATTTCTTAAAAGTCCTCACTTAAGGATTTGTGTATTAATTTTAGAGAGGAAGGAAGTAGGGGGCGGGGAGGGGGGGAGAGAAATATTGATGTGGGAGAGAAATATCAATCAATTGTCTCCAAAGGCTCTGACTGGGGATTGAACACACAACCCAGGCACGTGCCCTCATGGGAAATTAAACTGCCAACGTTTTGCTTTGCAGGACGACGCCCAACCAAATGAGCCGCACCTGTCAGAGCATCCAAGTTTTTAAATTAAAATTTCCACCCAAGCTAACTATATTTGACTTTTGGGTTATATATGCATATAAAAGCAGAAACATTCCTTCCAAGGACCATAAGATACAAGTGTTCTTTCTGGCTCTAAGTAAATTTCCAAAGGCAAAGCGGCTCAATTAAGAACCACTAAACCAGTTTCCTTATGAAATAAACTAGGTAGACCCAAACTAGGAAGTATTAAAAGCAGCGAAGGTTAATCCCGTAAATCTCTCTGTTTCCTGTCTTTTAGATAAATAAGTGTGCACGAGTGTGTGTGAATGAACACTTCTCTCCCAGGTCGTGAGCTCCTATGTGCGGAGCTACTGTTGCTCAGGGAAAGACCC
The DNA here is from genome assembly GCF_987537825.1 of Furipterus horrens. Taxonomy (NCBI): domain Eukaryota; kingdom Metazoa; phylum Chordata; class Mammalia; order Chiroptera; family Furipteridae; genus Furipterus; species Furipterus horrens. The sequence goes on from NW_028327182.1 coordinate 8,913,826, forward strand.
TGGCAGAACGATGTAGTACAGGGGACAGAGGGGCGTCCATCCTCAAGTCGTCCACACAAATTTAGGGAAGAGGCAGAGCAGATTCCTTGCAAGTCTCACATATCCCGGGCCTCCGAGTGGCATTTTACTTCACTATGTTCTCTGGGGTTGTAACCGAAGCAAAGTGGGAGGTTCTGCTAGTCTCAGAACACTTTCATGTGCCCCATAAACTGTCATAATCGAAGATTTTGTTTCTTCATTTGCCAAACACAACAACTGATTTTCATCTACAATAATTTTTTAAAGATAAGAAACATTAGGCCAGCTGCAGAAATTGGGCTGGCCTTGGGCGGTGGAGCGTTGTTACACTTTGATCCTGGACTGAGTACTAGCCTGGCCGCACAGAGTGTAGCCACAGCCCACTGACCTTCTCCGGGAAGACTCTGCGGTACCTCACACACTGCTGGCACACGGTCTCAAAGTCAGCGTCCCTCCTGTGACAGGGATCTTCAATAATAAGTTCTTTTGGTGGACCGTAGTTTCCAAACAGTGCCGTTTTAGCTTTGCTGTTTTCCACTTGATTACTTTCCTTCTGTAGAGAAGGAAAACCCTGACTCCAAAAAACCTCCGCTGCCTTGCGGCATACCTCTTCAGGGGAAAGGCTAAGGGAGTAAACCCCGACAGAAAATCCGGAGCCGGAGTCCCTAAGGCGGTTTGACGTTGTAGTCAACACCGGCAACTCCTGCGGCGCACCTGAAGCCAAGCTGTATCGACTCCGTCTTTCCCTTGGACCCTTCAGCTGCGAAGAGAGGGGGGGTCTGCTGCATGGGCAACAGCAGACCCTCCATATCACCCTGCCCAGGCTCTGTAGCTTCAGCGTCATCGCAAGATGTCGATTCAACACGGGAGGAGACAGATACCGTGTCACTCCCGAGTCGGACTGCACAGCCATTCTCGGCGGTGCAGATAGACTCTTAAGAAGCTACACCATCGTCTCTCGAGACGGACGGCTGCCACTTTTTCTGTTCAGATCTCTCAGATGGCTTTCATCCATGCATAGTATATAATCAAATGTGCCTCTTAATTGCTTGCATTCTTTAAGTCATTGGTGAAGCCCGATACTAGCTGTGGTAGGCAGAATGTTGGCCCATGCAAGGTGTCCACATTCTAAACCCCTGCACCTGTGTGTACGTTAGGTTCTAAGGCAAAACGCAACTGAACTGCAGAGGTAATCGAGGTTGCCAATCAGCGGACTTGGCTACGGGGAGATTATCCTGGATCATTTGAAGGACTAGGGTCCTTATAAGGAGAAGAGGAAGGCAGATGAGTGTGAACTATAGAAATAACAGCACAGAAGTGATTCAGCTCAGCTTTGCTGGCTTTGGAGCTGGAAGAATAGAGCCCACGAGCCAAGAAATTGAAGGCAGCCTCTAGAAGCTAGAAAAGGTAAGAACATCAGTTTTCTCAGAGAACCCCCCAACAATGCGGCCCTGTGGACATCTTGACTTTAGCCCAGTGACACCTGTTTCAGACTTCGGACTTCACAATCGTAAGATAAAAATATATGAATTGTTTTGTTTTGTCATTCACTTTGTGGTGATTTGTTATAGTAGCAAAAGAAAACAAGCAATAGGTAAGCTCTCGGAGTCATCTGGTTCAAATTTGATAACCCAGTCACTGGTGTTTGTTCAGTAACTTAAACATAAAAATATAATTATTTGGGGGGATTAATAAACTGTTGACTAAATATCCTCTAAGATTGATTTAATCATTGTTAAGCTTTTAAGCATTCGGTATTAGAAAATCATTTATGTTTGTACTAGAAAGTGGGAAACAGGTTTATACCTTTGAAAATTAATCTCTGACTGCTTGCAAAAGGGCAGAACTTGTGTGTTATTGGTCCGTATAACTCAATTTATTGATAATTCAACAAGTATGCATTTGTTTATGTTCAAAACACTAAATTCTGTGAAGGATTTCTAAAAATTACTATATGAGTCTGTCCTCTGTGAAGCTACCATCGAGAATATGATAAATACAGATAAAGTGTGACAATATAAGAAGCATTAAAATATAGACACGAAACACTGAGTGTGCTGAAAGAAAAATTGCATCTGCTTGGGGAAAACAGACCAGGCTTCACTAAGAAGTGCCCTTTGATTTTAGTAAATAAAGTGTTAGCATAATTTGGAAAACCAGAGGTGAAGCAGGGTAGGGAAACCGTGAAACAAAGCTTAAATTCAGGCATTGTGGTGACCGGTTAAGGGCGTATTTAAAGAAAGGCAAATATTCTGCTTTGGTTGTATCTTGCAAAGCATGCTCTGTGCTCAACAGACAGTGTAGATCAGACTATGCTGTGCTTTGGATCAAGCAGGTTAAATTCATTTTCTATAGCAGGTGGGGATACATGGAAGATGTTTGGACAGGGAACTTTCATGATTGTAATTGTACCTGAAAGGGTTCTGTGGCCAGGTGTGTGTCAGAGTGATTGGAAGTAATAGACCTTTTAAGAGGCCATTACAATTTTCAACCAGGAATTTATAAATGATACTGCAGACGTACTGGCCACTTCCGTTAACGTCCTCTGAATTATGCCATCTGGCATGCTGATTTGGTACATGATCAAGTTTTCTGTGCATTCTCTTACCTGCCCTTTGTAAATATTTTCTTTCCAAGATACACATTACTTTTAAGCTGCACAATTAAATCCTGAAAATTAATAAGCACCAAGAAGAAAAAGCAATATCAAATATTCTGAAGTCAGGGTCTAATGGATCATTATGTTATCACTGTAAATTCATGTTTACTGAGCATCCCGTGGAGGTGTCTGAACTCTAGTGGCCTTAGAATATGAATTAACCAAAAGCCAAATATCTTCAGTCATAAGGAACCAGGATATTAATATCATAAGGATAAAAATTGTATGCTTTGCTGCTCTAGCAGTACACCTCTTCCACAATGAAGAGCTCTGTTAGTAAAGAGAAGATGCTATTTTAATATATTAGTGCAGTTGATACTTTCTCATAACTAGCTCTTCTCCTTAGTTCCCAACCATATAGTGCTCACTCACTGAGGTCACTAATAATAAGGCTAACATCAGTACATGGCAGCTGTGCTCCAGACATTATCCTAAGATTTAAGTACATAAATCATTTCCTGTTCACAGCAATTTAAGGAGGTACTATTGTGAATCCCAATGTAAAGACTTAGAAATAAGAACACACAGAGAACTTAAGTAACTTGTCCAAGATCAAGGAGCTAGTCAGTGGCAGAGCTGAGCTTTGAACCAGTGTGATTCACCTTTGGAGTCCAAATTCTTAACTACTCTACCATATTCCTCTGGACAGTATTTCTTGGTGAGTTTGTTTTTTTTGTTTTTTGGGTTTTTTTTGATACACAGTGTATCAATATCATATTCCGGTTCAATGTCAATACTGGTCTGCTCCCACCCAACCTTGTCTCAGTTGGTAGGAACAACAACCAGGCATAAAAATGGGAATAGAGAAGGCTAGGGCAAAGGGATAAGAGAGAAACAAGGAGAGGTAAAGACATAATTATTTTTTTATGTAAATGAAACCAATTTTTTAACAAAATTAAAGAACTGGATACATATGATCAATGTTACTACCTAATAAAATTTGTTCTAGGAGTCTTACGATACCAACTAATAACTATAAAGCTATTAGATAGGTGGAAAATGATTCTTAAATGATTAAGTCATTACTCCAAGGTCATATATTGTTAGTAGGAAAATATATATTTAGCTATTCTCTCATGAGACTGTTCAGTCTATTGCAATATTTTGATAAACATAATATAAAAAACTAAAGCTCTTAAGACAACTACGTGTGTTTGTGGGCTTTAGAATAACCTGTCATTACAACAAAAGAACTACCGTTATTTTTTGTTGTTGTTGACTTATTTTTTGTTTTTTATCAGAGTGACAGGTGCACATATTTATACACATTCTATATGTCTTAGTATAAAAAACATCATTACCTTGTTCTCATTTCAACTTTCCTGCTTCTCAGGGGTAACCAATTTTTCAACTATTAAAACTCGTTAACTTTACTATTATCTCCATACTTTAAATAATATGCTTTTCTATCTATGAGTCTGTCACTATTTTCCTTGTTTGTTCATTAGCTAGAGAGCAGGCTGACAAGTACAGTAGTGTGGTGATTGTGGGTGGGGGGAGGGTAGGGGGAATAAATGGTGAAGGATGGAGACTTGACTTGGGGTGGTGAACACACAATGCAGTATAAAAATGATGTGTTGTATAAGTGTACATCTGAAACTTGTATAATTTTGCTAACCATTGTCACCCCAATAAATTCAATAAAAAGGAAAAAAATAATATGCTTGTATTTCTACTCTTCGCTTTTTCTATTTTAAACATTAGGTGTCGACCTCCTGCTATGAGAGAAAATCCGGCTCAACCAAACATGCATTTTGATCCTCCCAACTAGGCTGTATCACAATTTTGTTAGATCAATAGTCTATGTGTATTGCAAATTAGGCTGTTTCTTGGCTCTTCTTTACTACTTGCTTGGGTTTCAATTTCTCTCGGTTTGCTGATTCATTATCACTTGTTCTGTTCAACAGGCAAAAATGTGTGGCTATATCACTTGTTGTCCTGTTTCATTTGTGCTTGTACGGTTATATCTTTCGACATATCTCCTTGCTTGTGTGTGTGTGTGTGTGTGTGTGTATATGTGGTAAATATGTGTTCAATATGGCATATTTCGTCAGATTTTTTTTTAGTTCCTTAGTATCCATCAGAGACCTGGGGCAAAGCTATCATATACTTTTCACTTAGATAGGAGCAATGTGCCATGAGGATAATCAGAGCTCTGAGTCAGGTAAATACAGAAGCAAATGAGCATTTTCCTTTTTAAAATGGATTTAAAGTGGGGAGAACTCTGTTATGTTGCCAAATTTGTTTAATGGCAACACCTCTATTTTTGAAAAGTTGTTTGGTTTGTAACTTAATAATAAAATGGCTTAAAAACTGATACTTAGAAATATTTTTCACAAAAGTACATTAAAATTAATTTTGTTTACATGCTATTATAACTCTTTTATACAAATAGTGGTCACCTCCAAAATTATAAAACTGGGATTGGCACACTCTCTTCTAAACAAATTCAAAATAAAGAAATGTCTCATTCAAATTAGAAAAGATGAAAGAGAATGTAATGTAGAAAAATTGAACTTTTTAATGCTTGTAGCAAAATATTGATTCAGATTTCTTAGCCTCAATAATATATGTAGAGATATTAATTCAGATTAAATGTTTAGTCACTGAAGATTTCCTAAGAAAGCAATACTTCATGGATGCTAGCAAATTATATATATGAAGTAGTTACAAATCATTTGAACCTACCAGGATTGTATTTGTTTATTTCCTTTTAATTACTTGTGGTGTCAGATTTGGACATTCATGCTATCACATTAAAATTGTGCTTTTGAATATTTGAATGTACATCTATTGGAATTTTTCTTTTTAAAATATTTTATAATTGTTTCCTGGAAGGAAATATAAATTTAGGAAAAAAATCACCAGTAGTAACAAATAATTTAATTGTATGTTTCAGGTAAAAAAATAAAATATATCTGAAGAACGCATTCACATTTAGATAAAATTTTCAGTCATTTATCACTCTGAGACAATGGATTCATTTATTTAGCTACATTTACTGAAAATATCCAATGCATGAGAGACTATCATTTGCCCTATTGATGTAAAGAGTAACATATAATACTGTCATCAAGGAACCTGGAGTTTGAGAAATGCCATTGTTGACTTTCTCCTTTGTCGTAAAGTGGCATGTGCAAAATATTTCCTAATTTTTTACAGGGGGAGCTGTGTTGAGGGAAGCATGTTGACGTTGGAGCAATTTAACCAGAAATTGAAATACTGACTTGGGCACTGAATGGACTGGTTGAGCTTGGAAATGTCTTTCATTTTTCTAAGTCACAATTTCTACAGGCAGAAGCATCCTAGAGGCTTGTTGCTAGGATTACATGATATATAACATATGAGAAATACCAGACATGTAGTAAAGCATCACAGTTTCTTTTCTCCTTTCATAGATTTTGGTATGTACAATACTGGGGAATCCCCACTGAAGCACCAACAACTAGGATGACAACACTGTAAACAGTTTGAAAAAAAAATTAAAACTAGAAGGCACTTTCCCAATGATCTAATCCATCTCCTGTGTCATCACCTACCTGACAGTCACGCAGCTCGCTAAAGGCATAGCCAGGACAGGACCACATTCCAACCTTAATGCTCTTCCACCTTTAGAGTACAAAAGACATTAAACAATCATTTTTAAATGGTGATAAAGAATAAATAAAAATAAAATCAAAACTATTAGGAGATTTCAATACAATCCCCCATAATAGTTGAGATTTACTGCCCTACTATGGCTTATTGGTATTGAAAATCATGTGGCCCTAAGCTCTGGAGCTTTAAGTAACTGAAAAGAATGTACTGGATGTTTGTGCTACTGTTTCCTAGCTCTCTTGAAATTGTTATGGTTAACGTGGGATGCTCACTACCAGCACTCTGTTAAGTCCAAAACCATAAGCAGCCCCAGAAAACAATTTCCAATATTATTTTAAATGCCTAACTCTATTGATAGTTGGCAGCTTTCAGAATCATGATCTCTACTGTCCTTTCTCTAATCTATTTCTCTTGACAAAAAAAAATATCTGTTCAAATCACCTTCAGATACCTAGGGGAGGAAAAACAACAATGAACGACAGGAGGATATGTTTTGATGGACTGCAAAGCTTTGAGGAGTAACAGAACTCTGGCTAATGGCAGCTGTCTCACGGTGGTTTTTAAAACAGAGCTAACAATAGGCTGGAGTTTGAAGAGCTTTCTACAATACATAGATCGGATATGGGATCTATGAGTTCTCAGGTCACTCCCTGAGTGACGCTGGATCTTACAAAAACAATCGCCAAACAGATGAAACCTTTTAAAAGGTGACAATCTTGCTTGTACCTCTTTCCTGGGAATGTGTTTGGGTGAGCACAGCCCCTAGGATGGGAAGCCAGCCCGTTTCTTGTTCAGTCACCAAGCCTTTTAAGCAGTTATGGCTTCAGTGTGTAGACTCGGAGTTACACTGACAGGCCTTTGGGTTTCAGGACTCCTTCCTACCCCCCCCCCCCCTTTTTTTCCCTCTCACTTGAATCAAGGAAAAGTAGCTCCCATCATGTTAGTGTCTAAATCAGTGGAATAAATGCATGCTGGGCCCCCTTAACACGGCCTTTCTCCCTGATTCAGTCCTGGACTGCCTGCTGTAGAGCAGCCAGAAAATGCTGATTTCGGAGAATAAAAGGGAGGCCGTCACTGTGGTCTTGTTGCATCGTACAAAGCCATGACATGTCAGGTACCTTAAAGATGAATTCGCATTTTAAAGAAAAAGTCACACCCCTTTTGTTGGAATTCTCTCCTACAGGAGACTAGATTTGCAGACAGCGGAGCGCTTCCTCTTGCTTTATTTCCTCCGGATCCTTCCTTGATCAGAAGTGAATTAGCCTTTTTTTTTTTTTTTTTTTTTTTTGATGCGTACGAATTATAGGTCGTGCACTTCCTTTGCAATGAGTTCAAATAAAAGCAATTATCCTATGGCTTCCCCCTTTCATTTCTCTCCCGGACTCTCTGAGTACAACGAATCGGAATAAAGCAGAGATTAGCGTTTTCTGCCATAGACGGTGACCCAGCACAGTCCCCTCGGAAAGGAGGAGTGTGCCTGCAGCTCTCATGTAGCCGTCCTCTCCTTGCCCCAGAAAGAAACAGAGAACTCATTCCTCAAAGGGAGGACCCTTTCAGACTTCGCTGCTGCTGGCTAAAGTGCTCTAGATCCTTGGTCTCTCGGAACACACACACGACTAACCTCGCGGTGACTGCTGACGTGTGAAATATGTCGCTCAGCGTTTTGAATACAAGGGAGGTGAAGGCTCAATGATTATGAAAACTACGTGTTTGTGGAGCTCTTTCCCTGGGCCGCCCCTATTTCTTTGGCCCCGGGCTGTCCTAGGGCCCTTAGTTGTTGGTTAGAAATGTCCTTGTCCGACCTGGGTGGGTCCCTGGAAGCTGGCTGGGAAGAAAATTGGTTCTCTTTGTGTACAGGCGGGAGTGAGGCGCTATAAATACCTTTAGGGTGGGTCAAAAAGTGCATCAGTTGCACCCGAGCAGCAACCTCACTCCCCTCCTTACTGTCTTGATACCTAAGGAGCCTTAATTCCAGCAGCGAGCGCAGAGCACGCAGGAGGCCCTCAGTGCCAACATGCGGCGCAGTCATCTGCGGGCAAGTGCACACAACACGCGTATGAGCGCCCACGAACACTCACGACTTCATTTATTGAAAACCTGTGCGCCACCCACTACGTATCGATGTATTTATGACAGCTCTGTCTTTCCATTCTGAACAGTTCTCTTCCTTTAATTAACAATTCTCTTGAGGGTACCTACCTATTCTGAGGAAAATGTTTTCTCACTTAATGGGAGGAGACTGAAACCCGAGATGATTAAAATTTTTGCCAGAGTGACTTCAGAGTCCCATCACAGTGAGACCTCCACCCCCACCAGCATCCCCAGAGCTTCGTCACTCCCTCTGGCTGGGCACCTGGCCTCCCTCGCAGGCTGATCAGGACAAAGACTTTTGATACGCGACTTTGAGTGAATCTCGCCTCATTGCTTTTATGCTCCAATATTCTCAGTAAAATGCAGAACTTGAATAGAACTGGGATTTTCACACCATCAAGTATCTCCGGTCGGCCATCTGCTAAACTGCTTTAGCTGAAGTAGGGGTGGGGTGGGGGACCCAGACCTTGGCTGCTTCTGACAAAGAGGCACTTCCTCCCCTTACATCGGAGCCCATTGAAGGTCTAGTTCTTTCCTTTCTGTGGTTTTTTGTTTGTTTGCTTTGTTTTAATTTAAAAAATATAAAGAAAAAAATGGTAAAAATATAAATCTTATCTAGAATTCATAACGCAGTCAATTCTTCTATAATAAGACATGTGTGTTCCTAAGAAATCATCATGCTAAGAAAAGCCACAGAACACCACAGGACTGTCGGAAAAAAAAACTGTTGAGGGTTCTGTGGATCCCTTCCTGACCCTGTAGGTGGCCATTAGCTCAACTGTCCTCGTGACCGAGGCAGTCACTATAGATCTGTTTCCACTGCCATTTTCTTCACTTCTCCACCAAATGAGGACAGACTCCTCTGAGACCCTGAAAACTAAATTCTCATCCCACTCCCCAAATTTCATTTGCAGACAATTGGCCCTAAATTCCTAGGGACTGGAATCAAAAGATACCAAGTAGCACAGCCAGCATTAGGGTAAAAAAGGTTACAACACACCAAGAATCACAGGAATTTCTTTATAACCATTGCATCATTTTGTCCTCACAATGGTCTCTAAGGGGTGGATTATTATTTTCCATTTAATGCAAACATACATGGAGGCTTAGAGAGGGTTAGTAATTTACTCCAAATCTGTACAGGAGGTGACCGACTAGCCTGGAGAGGCACACTCTCATTTGTCCACCTGGCTGATGTACTCTGAATGCCACATGAAGCCAGGCTGCTTCCTGAGAGGAGTCCTGGGTAAGCGGAGTTGCAAGCCAAGACATTTTCAGATACCTCTATGACTGATCATGCCCACTTGCCATTTCTAGCTCCTCTTGCCTGAGTGGATGTCTTCTCCACTTCTCACTTCCGCTTCTGCTACCGCCTGACTCATCTTTCCAAACCAGATTCCAGTATTTCCGGAATTGAGCTTCACATCAGTGGCAACCGTTGGTCTTGCATCTGGCCTACCTGACTTGGCCCCAGAGTCACCTCGGCCACTCATTTGGCCACATTGGTACTTACCTGAACCTGGGTTTGGTGCTCCCAGGGCTACTTGCCCTGCAGGCGATCCTGAATGAATCCTTAATGAAATCTCTTTTATTTTTGAACACGAAGCAAAATTCATGTTCTCTGCAGGCATCAGTACTTCTCTACCCGTGTTGCCTCTGAACCTTACATATGGGCCAAAGATGCTTGTGTTTCAAGTAACATAGGATAAAGGCAGTGTGTTTTTTTCCCCTCAGGAATCTCAAATTTTTCAACCAGCATCACGTTCTGACATCATAGCTTCTTTGCTCCCTGCTTTAGTTCAAGGAACCAGATAACCTTCCTGTGGGTATGTAGATTGCACGTGTCTTCAGGTGGGTGAGGGTTTTGTTTCCTTATGATGAGAATATTGAGCTTTGAGCAAACCTGCACTGAATTGTTCATTTCTGCAGGGAATTCATTATCTTTGCTATTTCTGTTTTTAAAACCAGGACATTGAATGCCCTTTCACATTCAAAATGATAGCTGTCACAAATAGATTAATGAGCATCATCAGGCCAATTTCGAAGAGACTGGAGCACTGACAAGGTAATTGTATCATTGGCAGTAAGAATCTTAGAGAGAGAGAATGACTTAATTGATTTGTACACCAAACCAATCTTTTAGAAATCAAATATTTTCAAGATTTAGGAAGGTATGGTCAATTTTCCTTGGCAGTAGACCCTGTGTTCTTCTGCAGAACGTAATGGTGTGACGAGCTGCCTGTCCTCTCTGAGGACAAGACTTTGCTGGCTTCAAATTATGCACTTGTACCAGTTAGACATTTGCATTGCTATTATTCCTCTTCTTTCTATTAGGACCTGAGAGTTGAAAGAAAGACTTATTCTTTGAATAATTGTTTTGGTCACATTATTCTAGTGTAGAACATGACTCTTTTGAGGGAGTTAAAAATGAGAGCAGGCAAAATGTTCAGGCAAAATCCAACAGCAACTCAATTGTTGGAAAAAGTGGACAGGGCCATCTGCATGAGGCATCCTTCTTTCATCTCCAGTTTGCATCTTCAAAATAGTCATTTTTCTGAAAGTGTGGGACAGAGACACTTCCTTATTGTGCTTTATATATGTGAAGAAAACACTAAGACTTTGTAAGAATCTAATTGACAGCTTGATTTTACATTCTTTTGTGCTTTGACAACTCTTATGTTACTTAAAAGGAAATAGAGGTGCATGTTTTCATGGTAAGAAAAAGATATTTTCTCCCTTATTGTCAAGCGAGTGATTTGGGACAAAAAAATGCTGTATCTTGTTCCATGGCTTCCAAAAGCATAGTCTTGGTTAGATTGATACAATAACAGACTTTCTTCTGTAAAGTAAACCATATTGAATATTCAAATAGCATTCTTTTTTATAAAAAGGAAGGTTCGAGGTCACATTTTAACCATTTATTTTACTGATAAATAAACAAATAGGGACATCTGGAGGGTCTGTGACTTACCTGAATTCTCACAACTTTTTAGAGGCAGATTGGAGTATGCATTGTTTTATTGTTTCTTACGTATGGTTAATTATACTGCTCTGTGACGCTCAATATATTTAAGGGCTTATGATTAGTAAGTAAAATTTGCCCCCCAGAACTGTACAAGTCTGGCAGAAGAGGAGAGATGAATTAGCTATTCTCCCACCAGTAGAGAGATCCTGATCAATCTCTGATTCTAGATAAAGGGAGGCCATGGAGCACTGGGTACTCTGTATAAAAACAGCCAAGGCTTGACTGAAAGTCAGATTATAAAGAATATAAAGTCTCATGCTCTACTAATTGGGCTAGCCCAAATGCCCCAAGACAGGATGGGCATCGAGGGCCTGGGTGAAAGAGGTCAAGGCATTAAGATTACAAACTGGGAGTTTCAAAATAGTCATGGGGATATAAAGTACAGAAAAGGGGATATAGTCAATCATATTGCAATAACTATGAGAAGAGACCCCCCACAAAATGGGAATTATTTATAAAAGATAGTGTATTTATTCTTACATGTTTAAACTTCAGTCACCTTCAAAGTACTCTCCATTTGATACAATATGCCTATAAAGATGCTTTTTCCACTGCTCAAAACATTTTTGAACTTGATAATTTTGATGCCTTTTAGTGCTTCTGACATTTTTTGTTTGTTTTACCTCTTCCTCATTGGCAAAACCTTTCCCTTTGAGGTCTTTTTTCATCTAGAGAAACAAAGTTTCTCGGGGTGAGATTGGGTGAATAGAGAGGGTGGGACATGGGGATCATGCAGCTTTTTGGTCAAAATCTGCTGAACACTCAGAGCGGTGTGGGCGGATGTGCTCATAAATCACCGATCATGAAATGGGCAAATGCCTTGAGTGAGTCTTCAAAAAATATTCACTGAAGCTGAACGCAGCCTCTCACAACAATGCCAGCTGGTACACTGATACAGGTGAGTTCCTCAAATACTCACCTTCTTGTTCTGAAAATTAAATCCTTTGGGGAAAATTATTCTATTTTATGACTAACTTTGATCAGTGAATAACATCGATATCAATTATTTTTATATCATATGATTTCTGTTTGTAAAAAACTAATATTCATAGTGTTATGACTGATAGACCCCCCCCCAAATGATTAGCATTGATGCTCTGGAAAAATCAAATTAGACTACCATTTTAATCCGACTTCTTTTTAAAGTAATAATAAATTAGTACGACCTCGTTAAAATCCACAGATATCAAAGTCATGTCTGTTGGATCATTTTTGTTTCATAAAACAATGGATGCTTCCAAACTGCTCCAGTAATTCTTACAGTACACTCGAAATTCTAAGTTATAAATGAGGTATATGGAGCCAACATCATCATCACTCTTTAGGGACAAAAGCACATATGGAAACACTTCATGGATTCATTAAATATCAATCTAAAATAACATAACATCAATATTGGTAGCTCAAAAATGATAACAGCTGACAGATGGCAACCAATTAGAGCAATTAGCAATTAACTTGTATGTCCCTGTCCCACCTTCATCCTCCTTCACTTGCTCCATGAATTTCTACAATCCCTGGAAGTATGCCTGAGATTCAGTCTCTGTTAGGCAGTTAGTGAAAATGGATTTGGAGAGAAAGAGCATGTCATTTTCATATCCCATTAAAAATATGTCTATTCTTTCTAGGAAAAATACAGTTTAAAATATATCCTAAGACTTTTCTTTTCTAGAGGGAAAGGGAGTGCTAAAAATAATTAAAGTTACAAAAAATTTGAAGTATTTATATATTAATTATAATTAGGTTTTATTCAGGGTAACTTTATTTGAAACATATTTGCAAGCTCAACTTTGTTCAGTAAGGTATTTCTAATTATGATTATTTTAGTTATCAAATTAAGATGTTGCAACATGGATTTCTCAATTGAATTCAATCCAGGTAATGAATATAAATTTATATCTAATTCTGCATAAGATTTCTATCAAGAGATTATTTTTACAAATGGAGATATTAAAAATATAGAACTTCTGGGAAGACTCCGCTTCTTAAATAATTTGATTAAACATTTTCTACTGATTTTAGACAAAATGTGACCAAAATTTAAAAAACTTATTTACACACAAAAAAATTCAACATAATTGTAGTGCTCTGAGGGTATTTTTCAAAATAATTCTTCAAAGGTTCAAACTTTCTAAGACCGTTGATAATGGTAGCAAAGAAGGAATGATTCTACTATCATGCCAACATATGCTTTATATTCAATACCAACTCTATCACATAAAAATTATAGTTAATCTTTCTTTGTGTTCATGGTGTGTGTGCAAATTTTGATAACTGCGCTTCTTTCTGAGTTTGAAGAGTATAACAACATTTTGAATGCAGTTATTAAATGTTTGCCCACTGCAGTACATTCCAAGAATATTTCTGGTCTGTAGGGTTTCTTAATTGGGCAAGAATATTGTTTGTATCATGATACTCAACACTAACCTCTACCAAAATTTGTGTTCATATTATCACTACAGAATGAGTAAGTTTTTTCTTTATGTTGAACATTTATACTAATTTAATAATAATAACATCTACAATGATGATTCGCTTTTGGCAAAATGAGCTTTCAAAATCTTTACTTTGATTGCATGAGTTGAATGAAATAATTGAAACATTATTTAAATTAACTGATTTTTATGGCTTGAAGTATCTGATATGACTGCCATATTTTGGCAGCATTTAAATCTTTGTGAAATTCTCGAAAGAAATCAGCACCGGCCTTCTTCAGTGAATACCTTCCCCCCCTTTTAAAGATCATCTTATTTGTTTTTTTCTATGTCAACTGTCTTCAATCAGTGGATGAAGGAGCAAGATTGAAGCAAAGCTGAGAAAAAACTGCCTTACGCTAATTGGAGCCCTGTACAAAGTTATTCTCTAAAAATGTCAAACAAAATATGACCCTTGCCCCGCTTCCCAAGCCACGCTGACCTAGGGAGTTTATATCACCCTGGAGAAGTGAAAGAATTTTAAAAATGAGCACCAAGTCACTGACTGCTTGCGAACCATATGTCCACGGTGGTGCTGCTTCCCAGATGGGGTTCTTTGCTAATTCACAGGAAGGTTCCCTGTGGACGAGGTGTTTTGCAGAATACCACAGAGAAGGGAAATTCCTTTGAAGGATCAGAAGAAAAAATAGCCTCCCCTAAATCATTGTCACATTGCTCCAAACACATCACATTTCCAGAAACCTTTAACTAATTTTCATTTTCCTTGACTAGAGAGACCATTCTAGAGCTCTGACCTCTTCAAGTTCAACCATAGCTGCTCAACATAAAACATTGTAAGGCTTTTCTGTTGTTTTAGAGTTTGGTTAGCCTATTGTCGAATGTGCTTCCATGTGACTAATGGTCAAGGAAGCTAACTTTACAGTATGGTTTGATGTAATATGTGTTTTTATCCCCAAATACAACTTAGATTTTTTTTTTTTTTTTGGTAAATGATGAACCCTTTGGGGTTCCAGAGAATAACAATTTCGGTGAAAAAAGTGAAACCATTATTAGCCCTAAAGCATTAACAATTAGGTAGTTTCTAGAACTAGTCTTTCCCCAGACATCTCTCCTAACTCAGCAGTGAACATAAACCATATACTGCAGATGGGAGACATGCATGAAATTTTGGAAAGGTGAAGACAAAGACAGAGAGCACGTCTCTCTTTTGTTCTTTGAACAAAATATCACTTGTTCTCATCCAGTTCAGAGATAGACTGAAAAACAGCTAAAGATAATTTATTAATATGAAGAATTCAGTTCTCAAAAGAATGCCTTTCATGATTAAACAGCTTTTATCTATAGAAGTCCAAAGATTTAAAACATATACATACGGGCTTCTCCAAAACAGTGTCAACAGCTTGACAGAACTGTATATCATTAACCCAATAACAACAAAATCAACTACAGTGTAACCTCCTTACTCAAAATATGCAAGATTGGGGTATTGTAGTTCATTTTCTTCATGTCATCTTATTCTCTTGTGCTTATGCAAGATTAAAAAAAAAAAAAAACTATTGAGTTATTTATCATCCCTTTAATACTTGTAGTAGAGTCATTTTTATTCTGCAAAATAATAATAAAAAAAAATCCCATATGAATTGAAATGGGATTCAAGAGCTCACCAGATGAAGCTGTATATCTCACATGAAAATAAACGGAACATTTTCTTTAATCAATCAGAATGAATAATGATGATGGGCTTCTCAGTGACTCGATCAGGCCTGACAGCTCCAGCTACCCTGTGTGATTTCATTTTTCCATCCAGACTAAAAAATGCTTTTCCCCCTTCACATTGGACAATTTGATTTCACAAGCTCAAGTTCACAAAGCTCAAGAGCAGTTCTCAAAGCATCACCTTCTCAGGAAGGTTTACCAGCTGTTTCTACAGAATGGCAGCTGCCCGGCCATGTTTCATAAGGAGAAGAACTAACATGGTTAAGTAAACTCTGCTGATGAGCATAAAACAATCTTACTGGTGGGGAGGCTGGTTGTTGCCAGTCATGCCAGAAGGTCGCATTTTTCAGCAATCTTGTTGAAGACTTCATTTCAACAACTTCCTATTATAGACTATCCTGGACAACTGTAGGGCTGTCTTTGTTTGAATCAGCTTTGGAAATATGATTGGGTCAATGACCTTCCTTAAGTTTCTATTTTTAGTAGGGCTCCAAATGCTTAATGAAGAAGTCTGGTTCTTGAGGGTCAAGGTCTGTATCTACAATTATTACCATCATGACTCACCATGGGCGCATTTAGAAAAAGGACTATTGGTTTTTCTTTTCTTTTTTTAACCATTCCTCCTATTTATCAAATAACACAATCAACATAAGACCTTCAGAGACTAAAATGTAGCTTGATAGATCTAATATGCTGAGATGTTTGTTTTTATAAGCATATAAATAGATTGCAGTTTGAAACGATTTACATATATTAGATGATTATTTCTCACCACATTTTTATGTTACAAATGAGGATCCTGAAGGTATGGGATTTCAGATTCTTAATCAGGATCACACTGCTTGTAAGGGGTGGAAACAGATTCCATCCTCAGCCAAATCTGATCACAGAACCCATGTACTTGATCTTCACCCTGTATTGCTTAGTGGGAATCAGTTTTTCCCCCCATTTGTTTGATCTTCTTGGGATATTCCTTTCAACTATTTCTTAAAGTTCCTGTGTCTCAATAATTCCAAGAGCTAAATTAATGTTCACAATTCTGGATTCGTGAGTGGTGGAGGGCAGTGGGTGAGAGAGAGAGAGAGAGAGAGAGAGAGAGAGAGAGAGAGAGAGAGAGAGAGAGAGAGAAAGAGAGAGAGAGATGAAAATTTCCAGTAATGGCCTTCCTGAATTACTTGCAGTGAAAAGAAAGGAAATCAGACACATTCTTTCTTCTTGAATGCTACCATTAAGTCAGGCTTTGGTGTTTCTACACGGACCCATAAGTCACTGTGGTTTTCATCATCTAAATTCAATGTGTAGCCATGGTAAGTTACTGCTGAACAGAGCAGCACTCATTCTGTTCTGACAAATTAGTGTCTAAGATGTCACTAGTGGACAAAGTATCATCTTTGAAGGCAAGGCAGGATGTGCCCATGTAAAGAAGTATACATCCTAGAAAGTGGTGAGTCATTGCCATCTGGTGGTTAAAGCAATTTAACCTCCCCTGTAGGTGGAGAAATCAGCAGTGCTAAGGTATGCTTGTTCAGAGGATTTGACTGACTTTGACAATGGAGACACTTAAGCAGTGACAGATGGTTTGAAATATTGAGTAGAGTAATTATCTGCCCCCGATTCTTTTCCATCTCCCCATATTTTTATACCTTCTCTGATTATTTCACCTTTCTTGTCCTGCTCTACTTTCATGGAGTTGGAAAACCATCTTACCAAGGCTCCGATTCAACACTTTGACAACACAGTCCATTTGAATATTTTATCTCAGAATTTCTTGATTCTGAAGATATTGACATGCATTTTTCAAAGCCATTATTCATATATTTGTGGTTTCTGAAGATTTTTGGAACCTAGTATAAAGAATCTATACTTGGAATATAGCCCAATCATATTGTTATGGTATCTCAAAAGCCAGATGTGTGATTTGGGGTCCAGAAATAAAAGAATAGTATATTAAATATCTAAATCTAAAGGTAAGCCAGAAATGACTGGCTCATGGCATTAAATAGAATAGAAAAGGAGATGAGAACCAATAGAAACATTTATAAAACTGGTACATACCGATTACAGTTTTTCTGATTCCAGTTAACATCAAGGTAAGAATATACAAGAAAAAAAGAAGCATAGTACTTAAAATAAAGAAAAACTTTACTTAAAAATGCAATACCAGACTAACAAAGTGAATATCTCAGTTACTCATCAACCTTTTGCCCCAAAGTAGAAATAGAGCTAGCCAGAGCCACAGGTACACAGCCCCATGCCCTTCTTTCATTAGCAATTTTCTGTCTCCATAGTTGTGAACACATCGCAGAAAATCATATTTCAGATGAAAACTTTTCTTTTAAGTTATGGCAATAACTTCGGTCATGTCCCACTCTTTGTGTGATGCAATACTATCTGAGGAAAGACTCCATAGCTTTTATTCTGTTACTAGGCCCTGTTCCCTTGTCTTTTCCTTATAGCAATGACAGAAGTGATCCGAGGAATCACTGAAAATAAATCAACTCATGTTTCCTGAAGCCCTATTAAAAGATGCCGCCTGATTAATGTTATTATTAGAAAACCACAGAAGCAAGCCTGGTCCCATTCAGCTAAATATGCTATATTTTGACAACTATTTTAGAGGCCGCACTTATCTCCTGATCTTGAACTCTGGTTTCACTACCTACATATATGTTTTTTAGTTGTAAAATCATAAAAACACAGTAAAAGGGGATTAAGTACTCCTCTCCCTTTCTGTCAGCACCACATCTCATTGCACATTTTATTTCTACCGCATCCTATAAAGACATCTATGCATCAGCAGGAAAATATACTTCCTAACATTCAAAATCAATGATGCAGATAATAGGCAACCGGCATCTTCTGTGTGGGATACATCCTGTCCTCAGTCCCTGGCCCAGATGCTGGTAACAACCAATAAACTGTCTTACACACACACACACACACACACACACACACACACACACACACACACACATATATATATATGCAGCTAGAAGGAATAGCCTGCTTAGCTAGATTTATTAGGAGAGATCTTTAAATGTGCCAAATGGCAGCTTGGCTCTTCCAAGCAAGGCAGCCCTGTGAAGGCATGGACTGAAGTGTCATGACCGGTCCCAGTTCAAGCACTGATGCCTCCCCAGGGCAACAGGGGCTCTCTGCAGGATTTTTCTCTGGTGTCACCCAAGATATGTGTCCTAGTAGTCCCTTATGCCTCAATATGTTTTCAATCACAGCCGGGATCTTAATGACACCCTACTGTTTAGGGAAATCTCTAGGCATCCTAGGGACAGGGGAGGTGAGAAAGAGGGGGCAGGACCGAGATCCATCATGTCATGTAGCAGAGCTTCTGCCTTTTATTGAGACGCTCTGTGTAGGAAATACAAACTAGGGGATTTGCGATGGTTTTAAAAGCTATTATTCAAGTAAATGGAAAAATGGCATATAGTGTCTGCTGTTTGGAATACCAGAGACCACACCATAGATTTTGCTTCAGCTGGAAGATGGCTGTGTGCGGGGACTGCTTTTCTTCATTGAAGCATTAGGCCTTTCACACATCTGTATCGACACTTCTACCTCCTTTTCATTAGTGTGAAACATTTTATCAATATTTCAAAGTTGGTAGGGAACAGTCACTGTGATATATGTATACAGACTGCATCTGTGTAAGTTAGAAATGCAAACACACTTTCTAGGCAAATGACTGGATGACTTTTATGGTTTAATATTTTTATTGTTTAATTTTTTGACTTCAATATGAATTTTTATTTTTTTAAACTGAGGGAATATTTTATTTATTTTTTAAATTGTTATTCTATTATAGTTGTCCCAATTTTTTCTATTTTTCCCCCTGTGCCCCCCTCTGCCCATTATCTGCCCCACCCCCATCACTGTCAGTCTGTTCTGTGTAAATACTTTAGGCCCTGGTTGTGTCCAAGAGCCGAAGTTAATAAAAAAGAAGTACCAAAACATGTTCTGTAAATGCAAGCTCAGTGGACAGAAGGATATTTAAAATTAGGCCATGAGGAGAATACACATTACTTGTATGATAGTTCTGCAAAAATGAAATAGCTGAATCTAATCATAAAGTAATATCAAACAAACACAAATTTGATTAGCATTCTGAGAAACAGCCAACCTGTCATCCTCAAAAATGCCAAGGTCATGAAAGTCAATGAGAGATTAAAGAACGTCTCTAGAGTGAAGGAGGCAAAACAGGCCTGCGAACTAAATAAAACGTATGATCCTGAACTGAGTCCTTAGGCAGCTAAGAGCATTATTGGGGCAATTAGTAACTTTGAATGAGGGCTGTGGAATTGGTTAAAATAATATATTAATGTAAATTTTCTTAGGTTCATAGCTATATTATGACTATGCAAGGACTGTGCTTTTTTATAGGATATACAAAATATTTAGAAGGGCTGGAGCATCATGTTACAAATTTACCTTCAAATGATTCTGTAAAAAAGTGTTTTTAGCATTCTTCAACTTTTCTCTGAATTGACTATTTCAAAATTTTTTTAAAGCTACTTTTTGTCTTTTAAATTTTCAACTTTTTGGTGGCTCCATGGAGGTGAAAACAATGGTTAATTCAATCCGTAAGAGTAACCAAATATAACAATTACATTTACGAGTTAACAAGCTAATTACTTACAATGATTTCTGGGATGTATTAGTGATATAAAATTTAAATAATTATGAAATAATTATATGAATAAAATGGCATTTAACATTTTAATTTGTTGCTAAATCACCTAATTAATTTTTAGATAAATTATTAAGCTGAATAAATGCCATAGAAATAGTCGTGAAAGTATTATGCTATCAAATACAATGCATGCTGTTCAGTTCAATGAAAAGTTTCTCATTAACTTTTTAAAGTGCAGTTTTGTCTTTGTAGCAAGGCCAATTTCATCTATAAATACAGCGTCTTTGACAGAAAGCTTGTAGTCCTGTAGGCACTGTCTTGTTTAGCCTTTGAGCATTCAGTGATATTTGAGTAGTGATATTTGCAGAAGAGCTGCTATGGTTTTACGTTGACAAGCCATTAACTCTTCTTTCCCTGAAGCAACAATTCACTGGGAAATTTTACAATTAGGTTTTCCCCTTATCTGTTTACTGCTTATTACTTCATTCCTCTCTGGAAACTTTGAATTCTTTAAATGTTGCCAACATATTTGTGGTTTTTTTTTTCTTTTTAAAATATTGATGAGCCATTAATTATGAAATAATAAACTTAACATGGGTATGCATTGGTAAAAATCTTAAAAGTTGTCAAATTCAATGTCTTTAGTCCTCTGAAACAAGGACTCTGTAATTCCTAGAGGTCATAGGGCTGGTCCATGGACCCTCATGTATCTTCCGTACTCCACAGTACCTTGAATGCCAGATATAGATAAAAAATTATTACAAATATATTGAAATAACTCCTAAGGGAGTTTCTATAAAGAGCCTTTCCTTTGGAACTTTTTAATAGCTCTGCATTCTTTTCACTTTAAAATTTCATCTTGGTGGTTCATATAAGCCAAGAAACTGTGATGAAAAATAAACTTTCAGTCATCAATTCATAATTTTAAGCTTAACAGGCCTTATTTTTTTTTATCTCAAGCTGTTGACAACTTGGCACTTTCTTTGTACAGACATGGCCATTCCATGCCTAAATATTTTATCTCTTTCTTTCTCTTCCTTTTAGAGGTTGGCCAATTTTCTCTCTCCCTGTGACAAGCAGAAAACTTGTGTTCAATCTTAATCCATCCAGGTTTTCTGTCCTAATCAGACTAGAAATGATGTCTTAATTGGGTATTTAAATGTAGAGGGCAAGACTTCCTACAGTGATGTTTCTAGAGGTCACCAGCTACTGGGATACTTTATGGCAGCTGTTTTAGACTTGCCGCTATGAAATGGAAGGCTGTGTGCTGGCGGCCATGTTAGACCACAAGGAATGGGCAGCTGACTTGTCTCTCACATTAGGAGTATGCTTTCACATCTCTGGGGCCTCTAGAGACTCAAAGAAGGGTGCAGCGGGGAATGGAGTGAGTTCCCCTTTCTCTCCGCTCCGAGTGACTTCTTATCCTCCTTCTAAAACTTTTGTTATCAACTCAGTTCTTCTTCTTAAACTCATCTCATGACTGCTCAAAAGTCCCACCTTCCAAGGCCATGCCATTGGGGATTATGTTTCAACATAGAAGTTTGGGGGGAACAGAAACGTTCAGTTCATGCCATAGTGCTCATACTCCTTTAGACCCGTATGTCACCTTCTCGCAGTTTCATCTTAGAAATATTGGAGAGTCAGCCTTACTCACGATTGCAGCTTTCCATTTGTTGGCTTCCATTCCCCATGTACTTGTTTACCCTCCCTACCATTTCCCCAGCTCATGGAGAATGGTCAGTGCTCTAACAGAAGTGGGTGTTGAATGTCACAGCTCCAGAACTGGTAGAGAAAGGGCAGGAGTCCCTCACTGCTAAAAATGGAGTAAGATCTTCTGGAGTTAAGGCAGGGAATATAGGTTTAAGAAATGGAATAATGGCAGATGATCCTACTCGTGAAATCTGAGTACCTCTGGTAGAAGAAAAATGTCAGTATCAGAGGAAGGGTATTGGGGACCTTGTCATTCGAGATGGGGTCCCTTGACCAGCGGCAAGTCCCCTGAGGATTTTGTCAGAAAATCACAATCTGAGGTCCCACATCAGACTTACAGAATCAGAATTTGCATTTTACTTGGAGAAATTATTTTTGAATCCTTGCCTGAGGATACGTTTCTTGATTTTAGAGAGGGAGAGGAAAGGAGTTGGAGAGGGAGAGAGAGACAGAAACATTGATATGAGAGAGAAACATTGACTGGTTGCTTCTCTTACGTACCCCAAGTGGGGAACGAATCTGCAACCTAGGTATGTATGTGCCCCGACTGGGAATCGAACCCACAACCATTTGGTGTACACAACAGTGTTCCAACCAACTGAGTCACTGGCCAGGGTTAATTTGCCAAGTTTTTGAGAATAGTGGTTGGAAGAACTCAAGGTATTATATCAGGGAGGATATTGTATGCTTTCACTGTGCTTCCATTAGCCCAGCAGACTCGTGTTCCTCACAAAAAGATTTTGGTGTTGTCTGGGGAAGCTGACCTCCATCTTCTCTAGAGTTTCACTGAATCACTGGAGCTCTTAACCTAGTTTCTTCTGTCTCCTGATTTCTTTCTTTAACCATAATCCTAAATCTCTGCCTTTTGGGGTTGGCCTTAATTTCCATGTTAACTCTCAGCTCCCTTCAAAATCTTGATGTATGTTCTCTTTACTTCTTTTTCTTCTTTTAATTACCATTGGCACTTATTTTGCTTCCCTGCCTCCCCCCCAACCCCAACTTGGTTTCTTAGATTCCAGAACTCATTCTAAGCCAATAACTGCCATGGTTCCAGGCTCGCTGTACCTTTTAAAGACGGATTCAGACCACGTCAGCTGTCCTTTTGAGGTCAGAGAACAGAACATGTATCTTCTCAGGCTCAGACTCATCTGTGGTGAGAATAAAAAGGAGTAGCATTCATATCGGTGAATGGGAGGAGGTGTCTTAGTCTGAAGGAGCTGCAATGATAAAGCACCATAGACTGGACATCTTAAATCAACAGAAACTTATTTCTCACCATCCCTGAGGCTGAAAATCTGAGGTTAGGATGCCACATGACCAGGTTCCTGGTGAGAGCCCTCTCCCGAGCTGCAGGTACTTACTTCTCATGGTGTCTTCACATGGTAGACAGCAGAGGGTGGAAGGCAGCTTTCTCACCACCCTTATATGGGCACTCATCTCACTCATGAGGGTTCTACCCTTACAACTTCATCTCATCCTAATTACCACCCAGAGGTCCCACCTCCTGATACCATCACATTGAGAGAAACAATGTCACCTAAAAATTTGGGAGAGAAAAAAAAATTCTGTCCCTAACCAGAGGTAATAGAGTGAATTCAAATATTCAGTAGTCACTAGAGGTTAAAAGTGAAAAAGGAATCTTGGGACCCAGAGAGGTTCAATGACTTGATCAAAATTTCAAAGTGAGTTAGAAAACTGAATTTGGTGTTCAAATGACTAGCTCTCTTTCAATCACCAAAGTAACCACTAGTTTCTGTTGTATATTTAGACTAATAAAAAGACTAATAGTAAAAGAAGAACACTTGTTTTAATTTTTGCTAGGTATATGACACTATAGTAGGCACTGTATCTATCTAGAAATACACAGGAAGGGATCCCCCCAAAGTGGAATATATTTATAAAAAATTGTGTATTTATTCTTACATGTTTAAACTTCAGTCACCTTGTAAGTAGTCTCCATTTGATGCAGCCCACTTATTAAGATTTTTCCACTGCTCAGAACAGTTTATGACCTCATGGAATTTGAAGGCTTTTAGTGCTTCTGCCATTTTTTGTTCCATCTCTTCTACATCAGCAAAATATTCCCCTTTGAGGACCTTTTTTCACCTGGAGAAAAAAAAGGTCACTTCGGATGAGACCAGGTAAATAGAGAGGGTAGGGCACAGGGATCATGCCAAAAACTGATGAACACTCAGTGCTGTGTGGGCAGGTGCACTCATAAATCACCCATCATGAAATGGGCAAACACATTGAAGGAGTGTTCAAAAAAAAATTAACTGAAGGAGAACACAGCCTCTCACAACAATGCCAGCTGGTACACTGGATACAGATGTGTTCCTAGAACACTCACCTATGTGGGAAGCTGTACTACAAGGGGTCCACCCTATAGAAGATAATGCTGGTCTTTGGGGGGTCCCCCTTATTCACACACACATACACACACACACACACACACACACATGTATGTATATATATATCTACACACACACATACACACATACATGTATGTGTGTGTATACTCACATGCATATATGTATGTATGTATGTGTGCATGTATACTCACATA
This sequence comes from Furipterus horrens, assembly GCF_987537825.1. Lineage (NCBI taxonomy): Eukaryota > Metazoa > Chordata > Mammalia > Chiroptera > Furipteridae > Furipterus > Furipterus horrens. The sequence goes on from NW_028327182.1 coordinate 8,938,288, forward strand.
CACAAAGGTCTGTCCAGAAAAAGTCCAGCCATTTTTTATATAATGAGAACAGTTTGTGCGACATCAATATAACCTGGCAGCCAAGGAAATGGACTGGAATGTACATGCGTGAACAATGACAACTTCACTGTACTAGTCATTAGGGGCAGTAAATGCCATTGAATGAATGTGTACTGTGTGGCCATCACATTCAAAATGACTGAGTGAGTAGAGCAAGGAATCTATATCAAAATTTCCATTAAGCTTGAACATTCCTCCACAGAAACTATTTGGATGATTCAGAAGGCTGCAGCTATGGGCAACTGGTGATTGACAGCTTCATCATGACAATGCACCCACTCATGAATCATGTTTCAAGCAGAGTTCTTTTTGGTGAAACTTCAAATCACCCAGGTGACTCAGTTCCCCTGCAGACTATATTTGGCACCCTGCAACTTCTGGATTTTCCCCAAACTAAAATCACCTTTTGGAAGAGAGGAGGTTTCATACTGTTGATGGCAATTGGGAGAACTGTGTGAGGTCCCAAGGTGCCTACTTTGAAGGGGACTCAGGTATCATGGTCCTATGTACAATGTTCTTATATCTTCTTCAATAAGTCTCTATTTTTTGTATTACATGGTTGGATACTTTCTAGACAGACCTTGTATATTTCTAATCTTTACAATATCTCATTCAAGTAGGCATTATTTTCTTTATTTCTCAAAAGAGAAAACTGAAGCTCAGGAAAGTCAGATCACTTGCCTAATATCACATATTTAGTTATGGACAGAATCAAAATTTGAACTCCAACAAACTTATGTGACATTTTTACTATTCTCTTAGGTTTATCTTTGATACTCTAAGTTGTTCTTACCTGGGTTATTTCTTCACTTGAAAAGGTTGAATAACATAGTAATTGAAGGCACAGACCCTGGAGCCAGGACCTGGTACGAATCCCAGCTTTGCTGTGTGCAAGCTGTGTGATATCTGGCAAGTCACAGGACCTCCTTGGGCCTCAGTTCTCTTAACTGTAAAAAAGGGACTGATAACTGGAGCACCTCTCTCGTAGAGTTGTTAAAAAGATTCGTGTCAGGCACTTAGAAGAGCGATGCACGTAAAGTGACAAGTGTGATCTATAATTATTATTATTAAAGATACATCATAATTTTTCTAAGCTTACATATTTAGTTATGATTTCATTTATTTCTTTTTAGAGAGAGGGGATGGGAGGGAGAAAGAGGGAACCACCAATGTATGAGAGCAACGTGATCCGTTGCCTCCCATGCCTGCAATCAGGAACCTGGCCTGCGACCCAGGCACGTGCCCTGACTGGGACTTGAACTGGAAACCACCTCGTTTGTAGGACGATGTCCAATGGACTGAGCCACACCAGTCAGGGTGCAAAACCAGTAGGTTTACTTTTAAAATGATATGTTAGTCTAGCTTGGAGCCCAAAAGGAGACATGTTTAACTACTACATGGGGCATATCAGAACATTCATGGGGAGTGAGCATCTGAACTCTTGACTTCCCAAGTAAAAATTTATATCCTGAAATGGTAAATCATATAGAGATTGTTTAAATTAGATATCTTATAAGGGTTCATGCAAATGCCAAAGCTCTGTATACCTGAGTGTAAAGTACAGATATTCTGAAATCAATCTCACATGCAAACATATATTATAGATTTTTGGTTTGTAACTAATACTACCGTCTAAGATTACTTCATTACTTTAATCATGCTTGCTCAGTGAGCTCGTTTACAATCACAGTTATTTACATTTGCTCAATACCAGGACAAAATTCATTTGATGGGAGTGATGTCACCCAATAAAATGACTTGATTACATATTTGAAATTATAACCTCCATTTCATTCAAAAAAAGAGCTACACTTTCAAATTTGTAAGCACTTAGGAGAGCAATAAAGAGTGAAGGAAACCTTTGTCCTCATACTGTAAAATCAGCATTTTAGTGGTTTTTTGTTTTTTTTTTTTTTAATCTCAGAATTTATACTAAACTTTCAGTTCCAATGTTTCAAGGGAGAAATGTTTCCAGGCCAACCGCTCTCCATCCCGTGGTTTAAAATCAAGGACCCTGAATCATGTAGCAATCGTTTTTTTATTAAATGACCTCAGAGCTTTGTGATCTTGGGTATAGAATATATAATAAGCATTGATTCCTTTTATTCTGTTCTAATTTAATTTTACTCTTTGTGTCTGTTATGCCTTAATGCTTTTATGTTTAAAATAAGGGTCAAGTGGATAAAACAACCATAGAAGACATTGATCAACTCAGAGCTATGTTTCTATTTTTAGGAGGAATGCATGCAAGATAGTTAAGATATATATTCTCTTAAAAATGTTATGTACAAAAGTATAATTATTGCTGTCAGTTATGAGTTTGTCATTCAGTTATGGAATGACAGAGGTGTCACGGAATGGGGCAGAAGGCTATGGACGCAGTACACAACTGGGTTGCACAGTAGGCTTTTGCCATTTGCTATTTGAGTAATATTGAACAGACTTCTTGCCTCCTTAGCATTTCAGTTTCCTCATTTATAAAGTCAGTGATGATGATACTTACATGATGTTATTTTTGTAAGAAGTCAATAAAATTAGTTATAAGAAGGCTTGTCATAGAGAAGATTCACAGGCAATGCTATGTCTCTATTGTATTATGCACGGGTTTGAACTTAAAATTCAAGCAGAGAGGTTGCCACCCTGAAATGGGCATAAACTCACACATACCAAAAATTTTCAGTAGCCCCACTTACCCAAGGCAGGAATCCAAACCCATTAGCCTGATCATCAATTCTCTTTCTAGCTATCTCTCTAATTCTTCTCTTAAAAGTTAACGCTTCAACTGAAGGATGCACTTACTGGACCCTAATTTATTATTATTATTATTTATTTGTTTATTTATTTTTAGAGAGAAGGGAAGGGAGAAAGAGAGGGAGAGAAACATCACTGTGTGGTTGCCTCTCACTCGCGCCCCCAACTGGGGACCTGATGTGCCACCCAGTCATGTGCCCTGACTGGGAATCGAACCAGCGACACTTAGCTCGCAGGCTGACGCTCTATCCACTGAGCCACTGAACCACAGCAGCCAGGTGGACCCTGCTTTTGATATCACTTTCATCTTATTTGTCTTGATAAGATTGCTTTTCTTCAATCTTTTGTTTATAAGTTCCCCTAGGTCTAGCTCAAATGATGTTTTTTTAAGACTATCTAAATGCTGAAGTCCACAGAATTCTCTTCTTTCTGTGCTTTGGAAGCACTTTTTCCTACACAATTCATTAGGTACTTAATCATACAAAGCCCTCTGATAATAAGGTGAGGAAATATCATGCAAAAGCTGGAAATAAATGTTTTGCTTTTTTTTTTGTCACAGAGAACCAGGCACTTACAACACCCTCAATTCATATTTATTTTTTTAAAAAGCCTGTCTTCATTAGCATTGTTCATTTGATTGTTGTTTAGTCATTATTTTGTGCCTCTGTTGTGGTCAGAATTACAGTATATGCAGCTGGAAGTAACAAAACTAAAAAATGGAGTCTTTAAAGAAGATAGGGTTTTAGTCTTTCATTAAAAATTTCAGGTGGACGCAACCCAACCTGGGATGGCGTGCAGATGTGTAATCACGCTGATCCAGGACATTGATGACTTTCTCTTCTCTCTGGCATTTCTACAGTGTGGTTCCTGTCTCACAGTCCGGCCACTCAATCCGCATTCTGTGCAAGAAGTTAGAGAAGGTAGGGAGAAGGGGCAAAGGGCAAGCTATGTTAGTCAGTCTGTGTAGACTTCTGCCTGGGAACGTCCTGTGTCAAGGAAGTGTGTCCGTAGATCCCACACTGACAAAGCACGAGAAAGTTCAAGTCTCCTGCGTCAGGAGAATATTCATGAGAATGGAGATGGGTTGGCTGAGCAGATAAGAAAAAAAAACACAGAGGTAAAGTGTCACAGGATTTTGGAACTACTTGGAAGCCATGCCCCAACACAGATGTCAAGGCGTGGATAACGTGGACACAGCAGACTTCACAGAGTGGGTGCTGGTAACACCCACAAGCAGCGTTCTGAAGTGAAGCACATGTATACACATCGATTTTCAGGCTGTGTGGTCTGCTTCCTTCAAGACAGTCTTAGTATGTAAATATTTGGTAAATTGAAGGGTTTGATGTCTGGGATGGGGCAGCTGGAAGGAGAGGAGCAATTCTGATAAGTTTTTTGACACGGAGCTGAAGTCCACCCTTGAATATTGTCACATGACCAGAGATCGCTTTGAGGAGGGCCATCACAGCATCAGCCGAGGTGTCAGGAGGAAAATACAGAGAGACGTTTGCTAGGAAACAGCAGTGGGCTCTGTCCTCCATACTGAGGAGGTCACTCTTTCAGGTTGCTCTTTGTCAAGGAGTTCAATGATATGGTCTAAGAGTTCAACTCTTTTGAACTCCATTGTATATTGAGAAGTATCATTTTTGACCAAAAAAACAAAATAACAAAAACTCTAGCTGTGTTAGTTTGTTCAGGCTGCTATAACAGAATATCATAAACTGGGTGGCTTAAACTATACGAGAAATTTATACCTCATAGTTGTGGAGTCTGGGAAGTCCAAGTTCAAGGTGCTGGCAGGTTTGGTATCTGGTGAAAGCCTACTTCCTCATTCATGGATGACCATCTCTTTTGCTGAACCCTCACATGGTGGAGGAGGGCATGGGAACCATTGGGGAGTCTATATAAGGGCACTAATCCCATTCATGAGGGCTCCACCCTTATGATCAAATCACCTCCCAAAGTACCATCATATTGGGGATTAGGTTTCAACATATGAATTTGGGGGGAGGGCATGCACAAATGTTCGGTCTATAGCAGCACCCGAGAGGTGTTACTATGAACAAGTACATTGTCTTTCACAGCTAAGTCTCAAGTAGTAAGTTTCTTGCACTGCCCAGGGTACAGGCATAAGATCCCTGTCTCTTCTATTGTAGTTCTTCCAAGGCAGATCATCATACTCCTCGGGGTTAGCATATGAATTTTAAGATCATCTTGTCAATTTCTGCAAAAAAAAAAACAAAAAAACAAAAACAAACCAAACCAGAACAGAACAACAAAACAAACAGAAAAACCAAACACAACAAAACAAACAGAAAAACCAAACACAACAAAACCCTGGATTTCAATAGAGAATGCATTGAACCTATGTATCAACTTGGGGATCAGGGCAGGTCTTTATTGCAATCCAGTTGTTTTATCTTGGGTAATGCACATATTTGTTCTGGATTTTATTGTTCTTATCTGTAAAATGCAGGAAGTACTTGATCTCTATGTTTCCATATAGTTTTAAAATCAAATGATTTCCCATCATTTTAGTCACTTACATCTTAATGTGAAAGATTTTACCTAAGAGCAAGTTTTGAAGGATGTTAACTAATGTTTACTTACTACCACAATGTTTCCATCAGGATAGATAAACCACTAATTAAATCTTCCCAACACCCCTGGCTGGTGTGGCTCAGTGGATTGAGTGCTGGCTTGTGAACCAAAGGGTTGCCAGTTCTATTCCCAGTGGGCCAGGTCCCCAGTTGGGGGCATGTGAGAGGCAATCACACATTGATGTTTCTCTCCCTCTCTTTCTCCCTTCCTTCCCTTCTCTCTACAAATAAGTAAAATCTTAAAAAAAAAAAATCTTCCCAACAAATCTGTTAAAGAGGTGAGGCACCAGCATCTTTATTTTACAGAAATCTCAGAGAATTGGTGGCAGAGTTGGTATTCAAAACCAGGACAGGTTTTATCTCCAAGCCTGAGGTCTTATTTTGCACATAGTGTTCCATGCAAGCACTGGGAGTATAAATAATAAAGATACTGAAACCTGAGTGTCACTAAAGTAGAAGGTGCAATCAGTGATGGGGAAAATGAGGATACATTTTAGATTCTTTTAATTGTCACTCCTTTTGTGGTCCATTTGTCTTCAGTTGTTAACAACCTAAAAGCAAGTGGGTGGTTAAAAGTCACACTTTTGTATATTTTATAATAAGAATAATGAGCTAATTACTTTGTTGTGCTCATTGCATTGCTCCCTGGGGAAATGGTCTCTTAAAGAAAATGGAATTTGTAGATAAGGCTGTATAAGTGAGTATTTCTGCAATATAAACTTTATGTATGAGTCTTCTTATTGCTTCAGTGGTCATATAAATTCTCTTGTGTATACTAAGAGCTTTGTTTTATGTTGATTCTGTTTGAAATTAGAAATCAACGTTCATATGAAGAAATAGTTAACTACAGATTTGAACAGTGTTATATTATTAACCTTCTCAGTCTTGGATTAAAAAGCCAGGAATAATTGACATAAAGGCAACTTTTATGAAAATATAACATTATAAAGCACTTGTAGTGTTAAATGTGTTTATAAAGCATAAACACGATAGCTCCACTAAACATATAAACATAAGAATCATGAAAGCATATGCCTGCTTTGTAGAAAGATATAGGCAAATGTTATGCATTTACATATTCACATTCAGTCACACCCGTCATGTTAGCTAAAGTAGAAGTAATGCAAAAGTATTTATTATAAATTTATTCCAGTTAATCATCTGTGATGGAACCCTCAGAGATTCTCATGCATTTTGTTATCAACAAAAAAACCAAAATACTACAATTACAAATACACCATATTTAAAGGCTATTCTTTTAAATCAGCTGTGATTCCAAGCTTCCATCTGCTTACTTGCTGAATGATGCAGGACATTTGCTCCAATTGCCACACTTCTGGTCTTTGTTTTCCGAATTAGCCCCTGCACTGCAGGGGACCAGCTAACATGCTCCTATGCTCTGTCAGCTTGTTCTGCAATAAATCATCAGGGGCAACAGCATTTGTTTAGGCCGATTTAAATGGCTCTCCTGGGAGAATCTGTGAGAAGAGAAAATACTGTCAGACTAACTTTTGTAACTTCATTGACTTCCATACCCTTTTATCTTACCATTTTTTCAGGGGTGCCATTCTATTCATTGTTTATTTTTAAATAGTAGGAGACACAGAAGCTAAATTAGTGAAGACCTCAGACAGTAGTTCCTATAAGATTAGCTAGAACAGAAAGAAATTAGTTGTTAAGTATTTAATGATAGGGCAGATGTCTCTGCTTATATTTTCTCTGTTGCTTATATATGCCTATATTGTCCTGTCCATTAAATGAAAGAGGAAGGACTTTTACTCTAGTTATTTCTCCCTTTACCTTTTCTGATACAGAAAAGCTACCTCCCTCTACATCATAAAAAACTTAGAATGATAAACACATGTGTAAAGTTGTAACTAAAATCACACTTGATCTATTACTATTTAAAGCATCTTTTATATGTTCATAGTTGGTTATGATATAAAACATCAAGTAGACAAATGTTCTGGATCACGGCAGCAGTGTTTTAGGCTAGTAACATAGAAATTGAGAAGGACATTTAGTAATCACGTGACTCCAGAACATTATTTTACAAGTGAGAAATGACAGTTCAAAGGAGTCAGTGCTGAAGGTCATAGAGAATATTAGTACTCAAACCTCAGAGGCCGCATTTGGTCTGGATCCGCTAACATGTCTGAATGGCGGTGACCCAGTCTGTCCATCAGGTGGCCACCCTGGGGCATCTGGATCTGGCATATGGAATCTCCTCAGGATGCTCACCTTAATACCAGAGCAAAATCTGAGGTGAAAGTCAAAAGAAACCAAAAGCTACTCAAGAGACAAGAAAAAGTGGAGGTAACAAAGGATACTTTAAAAATAACCCTGCAAAGCCTACGAAGCCCAAACTAATCAACTGACTGCTCCGTAGTTTTTTGAACCCATGTGGTCCTGAGAGGTACAGGGGAATAAAGGACTTCGAGGCTTGACCTGATTTAGAGCCCCTGCTTCGTCACCTATTAACAGTGTGAACTAAAGGAAGGGGTTCTGCCTCGCAGTAGTACCCGCTTGGTGGAGACTTTTAGCAATGCCATCTGCTTGCTCACCTCACCCTACGGCTGTGTTCTACCCCAGGTTATAATCTCCCTGACAGGGTGGTCCGAACATGCCTGTCAGGTGGACCGTCAAGCAGAATGGGGAGGTTGAGGTTTAAATGTGTAGTCGTTAGAGGCCAAGTCACATGTGAACACTGGGTCAGAGCTAACATTTTTTACAGTCAATAAAGCAAGACTACCCTCCAACTCCCTCTATGTTTGAAATATATTTTCAGTGAATAAGCCTTGTAGCCTTGTAGCTGGGATGAAGCTAAGATAAACATGAACCAGGCAGAGGGGGTCTCCCCTAAACTTTCCCTCTTTTTTCTTTCCTCACCCCCCTTTCTAAACTCTACTTATTCACTCTCAAACTTCCTTCTTCAGATTCTATTTCTCTATCAAAAGCTTATATACAGGCAGGATTTGTAACTACTGTAGCCCATCCCTTATTGTGGCCTCACTGTATCATGGGATTTTTAAAAATATTATATTTAATTATTTATCACGGATTTCTCGCTATGTCACGGGACTTTGCGATACTGTATATGTATGTTGTTAAAGTTACATAGGTTTAAGAGTGTAGAATAAATTTAAGGTTCCTACTTTGCGGGGGCGTCTGGAATGTAATACCCGCGATAAGTGAGGGAATACTGGTCTTATCCCATCCTGGGAACATTTGCATTTTAACAGAAGGCTTTATAGAAAAGGAATTATTAAGACTTATTATGCACTGGGTGGCTTACTAATATTATTTAGTCTTCTAAGTAATTCTGAGTTAGGTACTGTTAACTCAGTTATACGGATAAAAACAACAAAAACAGAAAGGAAATTGAAACAATAGAACAAACATGTGTTGGACAGGCCGTGAGTCAGAAAAACATAATGACTTTGCTAATTGTGTTCTGGAAGTCTGACAATTTTGACCACAATTGTGGGGGTGGTGCCTTGATTCTGTGGTATTTCAACCTCATTCTTAAGATATTGCTGCTGTTGAAAATTCTGTACCTGGGCAATGCCTGGGTTTCTTAGAGAGAATAAGATAGGTGCTTACTGAAGACGCTCTACTACTCACAGCAATTGTCTTGAAATTGTTTTTTTTCCCCTTCTAATTCTGGTGGCCTCAGGAAAATCAGAGACCCTCCTCCAACTTTCCATCTGTGACTTTTCTTCTTTCCAGTTCAGTGCTTCCCAAAGGTGGGTATTGGAATGCATAGAAGTAGAAATTCGCTTACCAGCTTACCTGACTCCTTCCTTTGCGTTAACCTCATTCCTTCTGTCTCCAACCAGTTTTGATCCTTAAGTAGTCACTATTTCACTTCTAATTCAGACTTCTCAATCCCCTTCTTTTCTTCTGTTCTTTCAGGTACTCAAAGTAAACATTTGGGGGGAAGGTAGGTTGTGTGATCTTCTCGTGAACTTTTTGGTAAAGACGATTCCAAGGTGACAGTTGACAAGTTTAGGGAGATGAAAGACTCTTGAATCAGATATTTCAAAATGTATCTGCAGACACTCATCTGTACCTGACCCTGTTCCAAATACATTATTGCTGTTGCTACTATGAAGATATAAATTATATTGTGATGAAATTCATCAGTTTTTTCTGCACATGAAGGCGGAAAGAATAGTTTAAGAACTACATTTGATTAAATATCTATTTATAAAATAATGATACTATAACAGCAATTCAGTCAGCACCTAATTCTAGCAAAGGCAAAGAAAAGCAGACCTTCAACCTGAGAAATATGTTTTATCATAATTTTAATCAGAAATGATTTATATACATTCTGTATTTAAGGAAAAACTTGATTTGCCTAAAGTCATACCTAACAACATTAAGACTTATTATTTCTGAATTTTCATACAACCCATGCAATTATGTAGGATATTGAAGTTTATAACCTGAAGAAATACTGATGTCATGGACCAGTCAGTGAATATATCTTAGAATAATGGAAGTCTAGAATTGATTCATTCAAGAAGAAACAATTGTTATTGTACCTGAAGAATTCTGATAACAGAAACAGTATTTTTGGTGATTAAAAACAATTAACAATTAAGTTCTTTTTAAAACATCATTATTGAGACTTCAGAAAATCTGAGTGGGAAGAAGTGGCTTATTAACTACTGTGTTTTCATGAGAAGACTCCAGACAATTTATTAAAAAAGATGTTCCTGAACAAACCAAATAAAACGGCAAATCTAAGACTTTTAAAACCCTGTTCTGCCACAGCCATTTTTCTCCCTCCCTCAGTCCTTCCTTCCTTCTCTTCCTTAACGTTTGTTATTTTGTATCTTATGGCCAAAGAAATGGTTTATACCCTTCATCTGCACAGAAAACAGAAACAAATTTTTGATAGTTATAACACTTGTGTATTTTATTTCTCATTTTTTTGTGACTGCTTCATTTGGTTGCTGATGTGTTTGAATGATATTTACACATGTGAGAAGGAACTAAAATTGATACTAAAAAAGTTAATATTTACATTTCTCTTTTTCATTATGCTTTTACACTAATTAATATGTGATTGATTATTAGCATAATTATTCAGACAACTGTATTTCTTTTTAAATCCTAGTTTAAATTGCCTCTAAATTGTTTTTATTCTAACCTTGTGACTTCTTACTATTGTTCTAGAACAATCACACCTTTGAAGCAAAAGTATATATGTTTTTTTTATTGCAGACCATAAGAAATTGGCATAAAATATCAAAAGTGATTAAGACCAAGGTCCTACATACAAGACTACTTTATCCAGAAGGCTATCATTTAAAATAGAAGGAGAAATAAAAAGCTTCCCAGACAAGAAATCAGCTGACAGTTTTATGGGAACTTCCTTCTATGTAACTAAAAACTTTTCTTTTGCTGCTCATAAGATTCTCTCTTTGTCTTTAACCTTTGGCATTTTAATTATAATGTGTCTTGGTGTGGGCCTCTTTGGGTTCATATTGTTTGATACTCTGTGTGCTTCTTGGACTTTTTTGTCATTTTCCTTCTCCAGGTTAGGAAAGCTTTTAGTTGTTACTTTCTCAAATAGGTTCTCAATCTCTTGCTCTTTCTCTTCTCCCTCTGGTTCTTCTATGATTCAGATGTTCTATGGTTCATGTTATCGCAAAGGTCCCTTAACTATCCTCATTAAAAAAATTTTTTTTTCATTTTGCTGCTCTGGTTGGCTGTTTTCTGCTACCTTGTCTTTCACATCATTGATTCAGTCCTCTACTTCATATAATCTACTGTTCATTCCTTCTAATATATTCTTTATCCCAGATATTGTATTTTGCATTTCTAACTGATTCTATTTTTTATGATTTCTATGTTCTTTTTTACACTTGCTATCAATGTTGAAGTTCTCACTAAGTTCCTTAAGCATTCTTATAACTTCTAAAAAAACTCTTTATCTGATAAGTTGCTTTGCTATATTTCATTTGGCTCTTTTTCTATAGATCTCTCCCCTTTTTAAATTCATTTGGGGCATTTTTCTCTCTCTCCATTTTGGCTGACTCTTTGTGTTTGTTTCTATATAGTGGGCAGATCTGCTATTACTCCTAGTCTTGGTAAAGTGGCTTTATGGAGTAGGTGTCTGGTAGGACCCACTGGCAGTCTCCTGGGTCACCTGAGCTAGTGCTCCAGGAATGTCCTTTGTGTGAGTTATGTGGGCCCTCCTGTTGTAATTGAGCCTTAATTGCTATTGATCCTTTTGTGTGTGGGATTGACCCTCAGGCTGGCTGACTGTGAGCACCAACCCCAACCACAGGATATGAGCTGCTATGCAGATGCTGACCACACAAAGCAAAATTTGCCTTGGCAGAGGCTGGTGTCTGCCAAGATCTCCCTTTATATATGCTTCTCATGAAGGTTATTTGGTCCTATTCTGATGCTGTCTGAAGCCGATCATGGGTGTGTTGGTTCTGGGGCCTCTTGGGAGGTACTCTGGTGCAGTACAATATCAGATACTGCCTGTGACTGGCCCTAGACAACCTGTTTAAAGGCACAAAGTGATCCACAGTTTGTGGTTACCTGTGCTAGGACTGGGTGTCTGTGGGAATGACCAAACTCTTTATCAAGGCTGGCTTTAACCAACGCCAGAACTAGGGGCAGGTCTGCAAATGTCCCAAAGCACCTTGAAATCAGCCTCCACCTGCCTCTGCCTACCAGCTGACTGATAGGCTGTCACTGAAAGAGCCTCTGTCAGTACTCAAGTTCCATGAGGTAGGTTCTCAAAAAGTCACCAGGTAGGGAGGGGTGAGTGGTGTTCATCAGATTGATGCAGGTTCAAACTCAGTGCAGTGCTTGGTCTGAGCCCACTCAGCAAACATCCCAAGCATAGCACGTGTAGCTGCCACTTTCTGAGTGCGCACAGAACTTTGTGTTTCAGCAGGGTCCCAGGTAACCATCAAGGTAAGGCCAGCAGAGTTTACCAAGCTCAAACAGACCAGGATTTGGCCATAAGAAGGGAATGCTTTGTACCAGTTAGGCATGCAAGAGAAAAATGGCCCCTGTCCGAGAGCCACACTACTTAATCTGTCTAAGATTCAGCCTGAGTTTCAGAGGGCAGGGCGGTGGGGAATTGGGATGGTAGAGCTAGTAGATCTCTCACGAGTGGAAGGTGCTGGTCAGGCTTGGGGGAAGGTGGGAGGAGTGGCCCCTGCCCTAGAGCCTCACAACTCAGTCTGTCCCAGATTGTGCCCAGATCTGGGCAGGGCAGGGCACGGCTACCAGGAGTTGAGAAGATAGGGTCACCTGGAACCGTGAAGATGAAGCTAGAGGATAATCTCATGATGGGGAGATGCCAGGTTGACAGAAATGCAGCAGGGAATGGCCCCAACCTGAAGGTCACACCACACAGTGGCTGACACCCCCTGAATCTTCCCAGACCTCTCTACTCGCCAGCCCTGGCAGCTGACAACTCAGCGGGGCATGAGCTCTGCAGGATGGTGTGAAAGGGAGTCTGGGGGGAGGGGGGGAGGCTATTGCATTTTTCTGGCAGAGAGGAGTGGTTCACCCAGAAAAGATGGCATCTGTGGTGTGGGAGAGCAACTCAGCACAGGGGGCCCAGAGACTTTCCCCTCAGGTCTCTCACCACAGCCACAAATCCTAGCGTCTGCTCACACAACTGCAGTTCACTCTGCCCTCCTTCCACCAGAATCCAGGGCAAGTGGCTACAAATGAGAAAAATGTGCACGGGCCCTTTAGCAAGGCGCTTGTGTCTCCAGCAGGCTCCTGTCTCTCCCTGACAGATAGAATTCTTCCTGATTTTTACAGCCAGGTGTCACGTTGCCAGCTTCTCCCAGCTCTGTTGCTCTGGCCTGGGAAACCCAGTGTGGAGTTGAGATTTCACGTTTCTCAGAGGCAACCCCTGCAAACTGAGATATCCCTCCAGAATCTCAGCCATCACTAGTGGGAGTGGGGCCACTCCTTTCTGAGTCTCTACATTTCCCACCAGTCTTAATGTGGATTCTTCTGTGAATCCTTGGTTATAAGACTTCTATTCAGCTAGTCTTCAGTTGGTTATTCAGGCTGATGGTTCTATATTTTAGTTGTAATTACAGTTTGGCCATGGGAGGTGGTGAGTGCAACATCCACCTAGTTCATTGCCATCTTGGATCTCCCCATTCACACTCTTTACTTTGTTGCTACTCCACTTTTATCCATTTCCTGTCATATCTAAAATTATCTCCTGTCAAATAATTTTATCCAGAAACATCTTAGATTACTAAACCATGCCCTTCAGTTAGTTTGTCTTCCAAATTCTTCTAACATTTGTTCAAAAGTTTTGTTATAGCAAAGTAACTATAATTTGGACTGGAGTATAGTAAATAGGTATTACTTATTTAAATAATTAGGTGAGGTTGAAATAAATAAGAAAAATATATGTTAAAGTTTTAATCTGTAGAGTATGCTGGTGCAAATGAGCTATAAACCAAGTAGACCATGGAATAAATATTAAGTTCTGGAATAGAAAACTAGAAAAATGACATCCAGAATTGGCAGAGAGAATAACACTTCCAGTTCTGAAACATGTTCAAACAGATAATAAAATCTGATTTGACTGTTTGAATATACTGTGTTTAAATTGACCAGCGTCAGATCATTTGGTTAACTGAGACTAAGAAAGAACATGGTTTGATTATATACTGTTTCGTGATTTGGAGAGAAGGGTTTCACCTTATAAATACTGTCTGTCAGTGGGGTCCTCATGAACTTTCTCAGAGGTCATTTCAAATTCTTTTAATTTTGAATTTCATTTTATAGGTTCAACACTTCTCCTTTCTATTCGGTCAGAGAGAGAGAGAGAGAGAAATAGAGAGAGAGAGAGAGAGAGAGAGAGAGAGAGAGAGAGAGAGAGAGAGTGTGTGTGTGTGTGTGTGTCTTTAGCTTTCAACTGGATGTGATACTTCTCTTAATGAAAGCTGACTTATCTCTTCTCCCTTACGAGCACTAAGAGACATATCCTAACCAATGTCTGCTGAGGCATCTTATCATAGCTGGGAAATCAGGGACGACAGATTAGCAGCTCTGCTCATGTGCAAGGAGGAAAAGAGCTAAAATGGTGTGTGCCCTGTTTTCTGTATTAGTACTTGTTTTAGACATTCGTAGGAACCATAAAAATGTATGTGGATAGTTATTGTTCAATATCAAGATTTTAAAAGAAAGAGCAAATACTATTTTGAAAATGAATGAATATATTATTTTGCCACAAGAAAATGATCAATATTCTTTAAAGGTTTCTACCAGACAATTAACAGCTTTATTAGTGATATTTCTAGAGCAGGCGTGTACTTTGCAACATAGCTAAATCCATTAGGCAAAAGAGAGGTGGGATCAGAGCCACAATACCAAAGATTACATTTTTAATATAATGCAATACAGCTCAGACACTACCAAAATACTCAGCTTTTAGCTTTGTCAGTGGCGACTTTACAGTGAATATAAATTATCAACCTTCAGTGAAATTATGTGAAATGTTCCTCAGCAGTCTACTCTATAACATAGAGATGTTCAGTAATTTCTTTCTATAGCTTGCAAAAATGGAAGAATTCCTTGAAAATGCATGCATACTACTTGCCATTTTTTTACTTGATTCATTTAATGGAATCCTAATTCCAGTATTTTAATAAACACTCTGTACTGTTTTTCATTGCCATGAAAACACACCTTCAATTTAAAATATTTTTGTTTTAGAAAAGAAGGGGTTTGGAATCTAAGATAATTAAATTACAGATGTACTAAATCCTTCTTAATCCAAGTCACTTCTGTATTTGCCGGTTTAATACGTTAGAATTTAAGAAGGTTTAGGCTAGATTCAAAGGAGACAGGTTTTCAGACATTTTATCCTTTAAATATTGATTTTTTAAAGATACTTTGTGAACCTTCCAACTTGTTTTTTAAGAGGTTAGTGTTACATACCTTTTCATAATATGACTATTACATTAAAAAAAGGTCTCTTATTCCAATCATATGAGGAGGGGAGACATCAGACTTGAATGAGAAACAGAGATCAGGGCAGAAGTGTTCAGTTACCAAAGCCCTGGGAGTAGCATCACTGCACCCATCAGAGGAAACGTCATCGACTCAGTTGCTGCCGTACAGCCTGCTTCTGTTGTGTCTAAGGTATTGCCACCATCTGTGTGATGGATCTGCTTTACGTCACTGAGGTTCATCTCCTCTGGCATCCCTGCAGAGACAAATAAGAAAACAGGATGATGCATAACCACCTTTAACATGGTGTGTCTACCGCAGCTCTTAAACCCAGCTGTGGACACTATCATTTTTTCATAGTGTTCTTTGCATTCACCTAACTCTAAATGATTAATGTAATACAGGTACTTCTGCTTATCTTAAATTGGAGAGTCCAGGCCCTTGACTGGGAGTTCTCAGAAATATGAGAGCAAAGTGAATTTTTTTTTTCTCCAAGCTTCTTGAAGCATGTACAGTGTTTCCCTAAAGTCATTGAGGGGTAAAAAAGTAAAGACGCTTGATTAAAATGTCATGAGCAATGGTTTTATTGTTTGTCCCAGAGAGGGAACAACTGTAGTAACTATGTGAAACCTTTCTCTTGAAAATAAAACAATACAAGAATAAATAATTAAATAGAGCATTTTCTTACAAGATCCTTACTGAAAATATATCAAAGAATAATAACTAATATCACACGATATCTTTTATATATACAAACAACTTTGGGGATGGAGGTGTAGACATCTGTCAATAGATCATATAATTTGTTAATAGGGTGACTTGGAGATCCAAATCAAATATGAAATGTTTGATTTTAAAAAAATTGGGCAATATTGGCTAATGATCCAATCATCCTGGCTTTTACTTCTCTGTGTGATGTAACTTGACAAGCTGAGCAGACCAGCTCCAAATTATTGGAGATGAAATAATCATTTTATTTAAAAAGCTTTCTATAATATACCTAGGGAATTACTAACTTATCACTTATTATCTAGTGACATCAATGCTCTGAGACCACATGACTGAATTATCTCATCGCATGCTACTATTAGTCACAATTAAGTTTAAATTTCATGTTGCTAGAGCCACAAATATTGACATCATAATTACAGTGAAAATGAAAAAAAAAAAGCTTCACATAAGGAAAAGGAAATATTTATGTGACTAGGCCAATAAATATATATAATTCAGAAGATAAGCTCTCATATTCAGAACATCAAAACCAAGCACAGCTCTACCGAAATGCCATATTGATTTTATAGTCTGAGTCCTTGTGTTATTATTCATTGTTCGGGTACTTGTTTTGCCCTTCTGTGCCATTAGGCAATATGAATAACTAGTGATTTATTTTTTATAGGGACTGGAGTAGAGTGTAAATATTTTAGTCATGGTTTTATATGTCTTGTTATGGTAGAGCTTAACAAGAAGTTATGAGGACTCCAGGCAATTAAATTTTTTTTTCCATGATCACTATATAAATTTGAGCTTTAAGGGATTTACTTTTCTTTTTTAAAGCACTGCAAAGAGCTCCCTGGATTGTATTCATGAATAAAATTTTCAACGCCTTTCTGAGCTGGTATTTCTCTCATTCACTCATGAGCCAGGCACTGGTCTGGGTTTAGGCGATATCATCATGAGTAACAACATGTAAGTAGTAAGATGTTAAATCTTATGCCTGCAAGCCAGGCAATGTCAGGAATGATATCCCACTCTCAATCAGATATCACTTTAACATCTGAGGGAGAGATGTTACTAATAAATAAATATAATAGTGCTAAGGAAGGTGGTCTGCGAGGTAAGATTTAGGTGATAAGGACTGAAGATCCCTTCCAGAGCCTGAAGTGAAGGCAACAGGTTTGAATCAAATCACAACCCAGCCTTGACATCTGTTAAGAAATCTTAGTACACTGACTAGGTGAGTCCCACAATTATTTGATGCAATGATTGCTTTCTTAAATGAATTTAATTAACTAAGTTTGTAAATTACATCAAACCTTAACCAAAGACCAATAAAGGAAAAATTAGCTTAGAAATTTATTAGATTAATAAATTAAGCAAAAAACAAAGGAAACTTGGAAAAATCTTTTCTACGCATAATAGCCTATACATTTATATTTCTGCCCTTGGTGGTTTACAGTCTGGTAGGGGAAGAGAGTCACACTGTTACAAAATTAATGTAATATTAAATCTTGGGTACATGCCTGATGCTTGGTGCTGTAAAGTATGTAAAAGGAATGCGACTTGGTGAGGGAAGGCTTCACTAAGGAAGTGTCAGTGTGGATTCATCTGTTTGGCAATATCTTCAGAGCACTTCTGTGGTGTCAGCACCGCTCCAAGTACTTTGCAGATATGAGCTTGTTTAATTCTCACCACAGTTCCATGTAGTAGGCATGGAAGGTGAAGTAACATGTGAGGTTACTGGGAGGTTAAGTAGCATATGAGCAGCGGAGCTAGGCATCCAGTCCAGTCTGGGCCCAGCCTGTGTTGCGATCCCCTGACCTACTGACTCTGAGCACTTGGCTGGACACCAACGAATCAGTATTTCATCTGGGAGCAAAGAAACTCAATTATGTTTGCTCAGACAGTTTCACTAGGATAATTTTTTTCTCTTTCCTTGATCCAGAATGGCTGATTATGTGCTGATTTTGTGTATTAATCAAGCAACTGGAACTATTCAAGGTTAGAATTCCTGTGGGTGAGTAAAGGATGATGTGTCAATACGGCCTGATGGATTGGAGAGAATTAAAGCTGCTTTTGTCATGCATACACTGGCCATTTCCTTGAGGCGGGGAGCGTGCGTATTTCTCCCGTGCTGTGTAAATAAATATTTCAAAAATTATTAGTTTCACTAAACAACAAAGGCTATCCTTAAAGATAATTTGTTTTCTATATTTTTTAATTCTCACCTGATGATATGTTTATTGATTTTAGAAAGGAAGGGTCAGAGAGAGCGAGCGAGCAAGAAACATTGATGTGAGAGAGAAACATTGACTGGTTGTCTCCCTTAAGTGCCCTGACCTAGGATAGAACCCACAACCTAGTTATGTGCCCTGACTGGAGATCGAACCCACAACCCTTTGGTGCATGGGACAATTCTCCAACCAACTGAGCCATCCAGCCAGAGTTTTTTATATTTTTAATAAGAAAGATTGTATGGGCAAGTATTTGTTAATTTGGTTATTCATTCACAAAATTTACCCACTTCTGGCCCTACATCATCAGGTACTGTGCTGAAGACTAAATATATGCTGTGCACTAAGAGGGTTTTTTGTTTTTGTTTTTTCATGCTTTGAGTCTTAAACAAAAACCCTACCAGATGTCTTTTCCACCAATGGTGAAGTATAGAACAGATTTAAATGTCAGGAACTGGTCTAAAGGCCATGATTTGAATTCAATAAAGTCAAAATAATTTACCTCTAGAAATTATGCTTTCAAGGTTGCTATAATCATGATACCACAAAAAGTGCCTATTACATTGCATGCTTTTAATAAATTTTGTTGAATGGATACATTAAATAATGGCCGTCATTCTCACAACAGTAGGATGTGTTAGGACAGTTATTTTTCCTCTCTCTACAGATTAGATACAGGTGCAGAGGAAGTAATTGACTCTAGGCAGCACACTGTGGCTGAATCCCAGGTAAACCCCAGTCAGATGACATTCTCGTTGATTCCAGAACCATACTTATTGCCACTACACAATCAAAACATTAAATCTGTAGTCACACTGCTCTGCCACAGATTGGCTGAGTGACTCGAGACATGACCCCTGTTTTACAGAACTGGAAAATGAGAGCATTTTCAGTGAGAGAAGGGTCAGTTAAAACACAGTGCAGGCTAATTGATTAAATAAATATATGAAAAGATAAGTTAGATTTTTATTGCATAGAATCTCTAAAATAAGTGACTATGGGACCAAAGATTTAAGTATAAATAATGAGGAGGCAAACAAAATATATAGGTTGATATTTTTATTTATGTTTAGGTGGAGGAAAGCATATTGATTTTTTTTAGGCAGAATCTATAAAACATGATTAGCAGTTTTAACTTCATTAAAAAGAACTTCTGGATAACATGGAACATCACTAAAAAATAGTAAGGGAGTAAATGGAAAAATGGAGAGAATAATGCAGTGTATATTGCAGGAAAAAGAATGTCTTTATCACAGAAAGGGTTCTCATAATCCATATGTAAATTACAAGTCCTCATAGAAAAATTCTGAAAGGTAAGTGAACATTCACAAGAAAATGTATATAAAAAATTAAAAGCCTTCTTTACTGAAAAGCCAATAAATATAATCTTACACATGATGAGGTGTCAATTATTTCATGTCCAGTTGACAGGCAGGGCAGAGAGCAGATGATAGATAGTTAGTTTTGGTGAGGATAGAACCTCTTTTTAAGGAAGTTGGCCAAAATCTAGAAACACTGCTTTAAATGTATGTTTACCTAGACCCTAAATTATGAAGAAATTCTATGGAATTAAGAAAATATGCCCATATATGTTCACAAAATGCTAACTTGTGCATTGTTAGTGAAAAATCATAGCCATTAAATATCCATTAGTAGAGAATTAAGTGCATCCATTTATTATTTTCTAAAAATGGGGTTAGTTGGCTAGGTGTTAGGTAGTCTAACATATCTTAAATGTCTTATATAGTTATAACAGTCTGACTTTTTTTTCAGTGACCATCTACTTCCTTTAGGTCCTATCACCTAGGAAATATGATTGATAGGTGCACCCAGGCTGTGGAGTCCCTTGAGTCCAGGATATACATTGAAATATATTACTTTTAAGTTTTTGATAGACTTCCATATAATCCAATAACAAGATCAGAGTGACTGTATGGTTGAAGAGACAGGGTCCCTGATAATTCTATAGCCTCAGGAACACCCTAACTGAAGGTCAACTCTAGACTTTTCTACTTGACTTTTAGAGAGCCTGCCTAATAAATGGAGCTGTTCTCATGGTAGCCTCTTCCATTCTCTGTGGAACAGTAGGGTGAGATTTAATTAGAGCCCCTTTGGTTGACTTTTCACAGCAATGCATAGTCTTTTTCAACAAATTATGTAAGAATAATGAAGTAATTTTAGTTGGTGATAAGTTTAAACATTGGACAAAAATTAGTGGAAAATTATTACTATTAACCAAAGCTTACATTAATATAGTATGATTCATTGTGATCATTTAGTTCTGGGTAATGCTGGGATCATTATCATTTATTTGTTGTTGCATCAAGTTATTTATCAAAGATTATCCAATAATTAATAATAGACTTGGGGTGTATTGAGTTTTAGCACAGAGAGGATATTGTTTAGATTTTTTACCAGTTCTTCATGCTCTATTTGATGCCATATGATCATCAGGTCTTTCTCCTTTTGCTTTATTGATTTTTGAGGACTTTAGATAGAAAACAGGCAGACATTTTATATGAAAATTCCAAACATTTTAAAATATTTCTATTGTTTTTTTAGCCATTATTGTGTAATTTCTTCTATAATTAATTTTGAAATAAAAATTTTAAAAGATTTTTTTCACCATAGATAATTACCAAATATTTAAAGTATATTTATTAAATATACTATAGTCCTCAGTTATCTAGTTATGTAATGAAATCACAAGGTTTTTTAATATCTTGTGCTATCCCATTGTGGTTTTAATTTGCATTTCTTTGATGATCAGTGGTGTTGAGTATCTTTTCATATGTCTGTCGGCCATCTGTATGTTCTTTTTGGAGAAGTGTCTATTCAGGTTCTTTGCCCATTTTTTCAATGGGTTGTTTGTGTTATGGTGTTGAGTTTTGTAAGGTCTTTCTAAATTTTTGATATTAAACCCTTATCAGATGTCTCAGCAATCCTCCTTAGAATTTGCCTGCCCACAGAGGAGATGGATTCTTTCTTGTTCTTTACTATGGTATAAGCTGAGGCCGACTCTGTTCCTACAGGGAAGACATGCAGTTTTATAGTTTTTTTTTTTACTTGATGGTAATTCCTGGGTGAAATATTAGATGTCATATGTAATCACATTCTCCAGTTCAGTTTTTAACAGTAAAAAGCTAATACTTCTACTTTCACTTGTTTGACACTTGTGCTTATATTTTAATTGATACTGACCTCAAAGAAGAAAAAAAGTGTTGCTTTTGCACCAGCTTCAAATACAATCTTCCATATGGATAGTGGATAGATAGATATTAGGTAGATAGATTCACAGATAGCCTTGTGCAGTCAATGACTAGAGCTATAGTGCATAAACACTCTTTGAAAGCACACATACTCCATTTCCAAAAGAGACTGCATATCAGGGTACAAAGCAACTATCAACACTTAACAAGTTATTTTAACATTAAAAAACAGTCTTTGGCCACAACACAATAAAATAAAAGGTAAACCTAAAAGTGAACTATGTTCCCTACTACAAAGCTAGGCACATGACCATCCTTAATGTCAAGGAGCTAGGATATGCACAAAAGGAAAAGCTTAAGTATATAGACTAGTGGTGTCATATCTATCAGGATCCCTTTAATTGTGTTTATTTAATTGTGTTTATTTGTTTCCTCTTAAGCTAGGCAGATTGTTATGTCTTTGCATTGCCTAATCCAGGGTGTCGTTGGCAGCCGTCTGTCTCGAGAGACGATGGTGTAGCTTCTTAAGAGTCTATCTGCACCGCCGAGAATGGCTGTGCAGTCCGACTCGGGAGTGACACGGTATCTGTCTCCTCCCGTGTTGAATCGACATCTTGCGATGACGCTGGAGTGTCCTCTCCAGTGAAGCTGAAGCTACAGAGCCTGGGCAGGGTGATATGGAGGGTCTGCTGTTGCCCATGCAGCAGACCCCCCCTCTCTTCGCAGTTGAAGGGTCCAAGGGAAAGACGGAGTCAATACAGCTTGGCTTCAGGTGCGCCGCAGGAGTTGCCGGTGTTGACTACAACGTCAAACCGCCTTAGGGACTCCGGCTCCGGATTTTCTGTCGGGGTTTACTCCCTTAGCCTTTCCCCTGAAGAGGTATGCCGCAAGGCAGTGGAGGTTTTTTGGAGTCAGAGTTTTCCTTCTCTGATGTGCCCTGGTTGGGAGATCGAACCAGCGACACTTAGCTCGCAGGCCGACGCTCAATCCACTGAGCCAAACCAGCCAATCCAGGGTGTATTTACTGTATAATCTTATAAACTCACTCAATGTGCCAGAAGAAAATGATTTCTATAATTTGGGCTCTTTAAATATTTTCTTTTACTTAAACTTTTAGTTGGATCTGTAATGCATATATTTGAGATACTGGATTGTACATTGATTAAATAGATGACATTTTCCTGCCTCTTATTTGCTAAAAATTAGCTGCAGCAAGTTAAATGTGAACACTGACGAGGACACAACTTTTCTCCCAAGGAAATGTGAAAACTAACTTCAGGCAAATTTTGTCTGTTTTACTTCAGTAAGTGGAGAATATTAAGTAGCTAATCCTTAGAGCCTAAAAATTGTCAAAATGTCTAAGAATGTTGCACAAGAGAGACTGTGAAGCTTATTACACTTGTTAAATAGAAATGAATTATCTTGGCTTGCATATCTGATTCATCGTGTGTGTTTTTAATCAATATATTAAACTTGATAGTTCAAGCTCTAAATATTATGCTTGATAGCTTTAAAGAAGAAATTCTGTTGGCTCAAGGGATAGCTAAATAAAATACAGAGACATAACCATGGCCACCATCTCTGAGAATATCAACGGTATTCTTGAAAATATATAAAACACATGAGGACGAGTACTTAGGTTGTGGGGAAGGCTATCTGCTTGCCCTACTGGTATTCTCAGCTGGAGATTCGTATTCAGATGGAACTATGAAACAGCTTTAAGCATGTTATTTGCTGTTCTTTGGGTTGACAAGACATTATGAATATAGCAATTGCATGTGTGAGGAGAGAACACACTTATAGTGAACGCAGGGGAATTATGCAGATGTTAAAAATTATAGGATCACCTACTCTGACCCAGTATGGAAATTCTTCCATTCTTGCATTATATCTCCTGGAATAAATAACATCCATACTCATTCTGTCTCAAACCTACAATTTGTTGTCACCCCCAGTATCTAATTCCATGTGACATATGATAATAAAGGCATAGTTTCCTATCTACTGTATGTTTTCTGGCATAAACCTGTCTAACAATGTCCGTTTCTTCTGTCCCTGTCCATTTTACAAATATGAACACCTGTTGCGTTTTTACCCTAGGTTGTATAGGCTATCATCTTGTCATCACCCAATGTGACTATTAAAAAGTAAATATATATATGTATTTATGTATAATATAACTTGTGTTTATTTAATTGTATTTGTATATATAATATATAACATATACATATAAAAAATCTTATATTTGAGTCTACATGTTAGCCTCATTCACTTAATTTTAAGCTCCTCAAAATCATAATTATATCTATATTTTCTATTCTTGTGTTTATAATAGCTATTCACAGTATTTTATATTTTGTAGAAGCTTTATGAAGACATGAGTTACTGGGAAAAATATGATCTGTAAATAAGCACTTAACACTTTCTTTTAAAATTTATTTAAATTGCAACTATGCAGATGCCTAGAATTCTTGCTAGAAGGCAATGGAGTATATAGTAGGAAGATTTGGGATCAAGCCCCAGAAACCTTAGAAAACGCATATATTCACTGAGATTCAGTTTCTTCATCTGTAACATTTGTATGACAGGAAGGTCTTCTCCCAGGATAGGTGTGAAAATTAAGTGAAATCATAAATATGAAAAATACTTTGTACTTTTTTTTTTACTAAGACAGGTGTATGGTTACTACTTGAATAGTAGAAGTGGAAGTGGGCAACATTAATTGAAAAGTAAAATGTCCTTAGATAGTAGCTGATAGAGCCAGAAATACGGTGTTAGTTTCTTAAATCCCAGTCAGAGCCTGGCAAGGGGACTCGACTCCTTAGACTAAACTACCCGAATATCAAACAAGCTAGTCAGAAGTTGTGCAATATAAATAGAAGCCCAATAAGTTAGAGAGAATTACATCTTTCATTAAATAATTGTTATCATAAAGATATTTCAACTGCAGTATATATATATATATATATATATATATATGAATATATGTACATACAATACATAATACTTAAATTTCAATTTTAGCAAAGATAATTTTTTATGTGTAGGATGAGCACCTATGTTGCTGACACAATAAATGTTGAATAAATTTCTATAAAACCCTGACCACAAAAGATTTTAGCCATATACAAAAAATAAAAATAAATCTTCAACACCACACGCCAAACTTCTGCATTTCCCAGTAAAGAGAGCTGCTTGCCTTTCCCCAGAGATTTCTTTTTAGACATCAATTTTTTAGAGCAACTTTTGGTTTACAACAAAATTGAGAGGATAAGAGAGAGATTTCCCATATTCCCCTGCTCCCATATGTTCATAGCTAGAGATTTCCCATATACCCTTATCTCTTTATACATTTATAGCTTTCCACATTACCAACATCACTCACCAGAATAGTACATTTCTTTTCTTTCTCTATCTGTTCCTTCCTTCCTTCCTCCCTCCCTCCCTCCCTCCTTCCCTTTTGTCCTTCCTTCTTTCTTTCCTTCCTTCCTTCCTTCCTTCCTTCCTTCCTTTCTTCCTTCCTTCCTTCTTTCCTTTCTTACTTCCTTCTTTCCTTCCTTCCTTCCTTCTTTCTTTCCTTCCTTCCTTCCTTCCTTCCTTCCTTCCTTCCTTCCTTCCTTCCTTCTTTCCTTTCTTCCTTCCTTTCTTCCTCCCTTTTTACCACAGAAGAATCTACATTGACACATCATAATCACCCAAAGCCCATGGTTTACTTTAGGGTTTACTCCTGGTGTTGTACATTCTGTTGTTTTGGACAAATGTATAAGGACATATAGTCATCATTATGCCAAACAGAGAAGTTTCACTGTCCCCAAATATTCTGTATTCTGCTTATTCATCACCATTACCCACATCACTAGCAACCATTGAAATTTTTATTGTCTCCATAGTTTTGCCTTTTTTCAGAGTATAATATACTTGGAATCACACAGTATGTAGCTTTTTCAGATTGGATCCTTTCACTTACTAATATGCATTTTTTATCCACAGTTTATCCATTCATCTACTGAAGAATATCCTGGATGCCTCTAAGTTCTGGCCATTATAATTAAAGCTGTTTTGTGTAGATATATGTATACACACATAGGTGTTTCTTTAACTTTTTGGGGGTAAATACAAAGGCGTGTGATCACTGGATCATATGGTAAGAATATGTTTTGCTTGTATGAAACTGCCAAAATGTCTTCCAAAGTTGCTGACCCATATTGTATTCCTACCAGCAATGCACAAGAGTTCCTCTTGCTCTGGCACCTCATATTTACTGTTGTCAATATTCCTTATTCTTTCTAATGCCTGTGTGGTGGGAACTCTTGTTGTTTCATGGATTTCCTTGATGATATATGATGTGGATTTTCTTTTCATATATTTATTTGCCATCTGTGTTATCTTTTTTTGGTGAAGTGTCTGTTAAGTTCTTTGATTCATTTTTAAATCTTTTTTTTTTTTATTGTTAAGTTTTCAATGTTCTTTGTGTATCTTGGATAGTTGTCCTTTATCAGATGTGGCTCTTGAAATATTTTTTCTCAGTCAGTGGTTTATCTTTTCATTCTCTTGGTATTGTCTTTTTCAGAGAAGGAGTCTTTATTTCTTTATTTTTCAATCACAATGCTGTGCATTAGGTCTCTAGAACTTACTCATCTTCTAACTGCAACAGAAGTTTCATTTTAATAAAGAGGTCCAGCTTATCAATTGCTTCTTCCCTTGATTCCGTCGCTGATGTTGTATCTAAAAAGGCATTTCTCCCAGATAATTTTTTTTTAGGAAAAATAAGTTTTCCTGCAAGTTTTCCATGGAACTCTGCTTTCTGACTTTCAGGAGTGTTTGGACCTTTGGGTAAAGAGAAGACTGTTATCTCAAGGGTGTTCTGATGTAAAAGAAATGAATAAATAAAAGGTTCTCTAAATGATAGGCATTACTTTGAGAAAGTGTCAGTTTCAACACAGAGTCAGGTGAGGCAAAATCATTTCCAAGTACAAAGTGCAGAGAGAATGTTTCCATGAAGGAGGTGGCAGGTAAGGATGTCACACAATGGAACATGAATGAATGAGTGGGGACCGCAGAAAATTATTCTCCATGAACCCTTCAACACAGTCTTACAATGTCACATTACCTCTGAATACAGGACCAAATGTGGGCTATATAGTTTGAACTCCAACAATTAATATGTTGTAAGTGGGACTGTGACCGTGGGAGCAATTAAAAAAGTTGTATGATGGATATACTTTTTATTTCTAAATAATCTAGTGCAGAGACCTCATCAAAAATTTTGTACACTTCTGTTTTCTAAAATTCACATTTTAGTATGTGAAGCAAAATCGAAGCAGCTTGCACAGATAAAACCTCCAGAAGTTATCTAAATATTAGTTAAACCAAATTTACTGCATGATGACTGTCACTGACAACCAGATGGCACACATTTTGCACATAAGAAAGGTCTGTCATAACATTCCCACTAATATTAACTTGTTTATGGACAACTAAAGCTGTGACACAAACTGACAAAATCTGGGGTGCTTCTATTCTATTCTAAAGTCTTTCTGTAGTAAAAACACAGGGCAGGATAGTGGAAGCTAGCTAGGATCTCAAAAATTATTACAGCAATGGGATTTAATTAAATTAAGGACAAAAATAAATCTTGTACTCAACACCAAATTTGTCCCCCAAACAATGTCTGGACTTTATTACCTTGAAATAGCAGCTGTCTTTCCATGTACGATGGTTTCTCAATTTTGTTTGTATAACTTATGGCCAACTTTAAATGGAAAGACATTTTTTTGTAGCTCCAGTTTAGAAAACTCAATTTAATTAGAATGTTAGTTAAATATGTATAAATTCACAACTACATATAAACTATTTATGATGTAAAGCTCAAATGTAGTTACAAAATAATATCAAATAACAATGACATTAACTATAAAATTATCAAATTAATGTGATAAATCACTTAGTCCTCTCTTCTAAATCCTTACTAAACCATGAATACATACAGATGATGTGATAATTAATTTTACGTATCAACTTGACTGGGCCATATGGTGCCCATATATTTGGTCAAACATTATTTGGGGTGTTTCCCTGAGGGTGTTTGGATGAGATAACATTTAAATCAATAGAATGAATAAAGCAGATGTCCTATGCTACTTTGGAAGGGACTCACCCAATCAATTGAAAGCCTAAATAGAACAAAAAGGCTGACCCTTTCCCAAAGTAGGAGAGAATTAATCCTTCCTGCCTGACTTCCAGTGCCTTCCTCCTGCCTATGAACTTGAACTAAAACATTGGCTTTTCCTAGTTCTCAAGCTTGCCATCATTTGGACTGGCGCTATTCCATCAGCTCCTCTGGATCTCCAGCTTGCTGACTCAACTGCACAACTTGGGGCTTGTTGGCTTCCATAGTTGTGTGAGCCAATTCCATATATAGCTATGGAAAACCCAGACAAGTACAGATCTGGTGCCAAGAGTGTTTCTAAAGGAACAAAATTTTGATGAGTTTTCTGAATTGCATTTGGTGTCTCTGGAATTGACTTTCTAATAGGATTAAATTCAAAGACGCTAATGACTTCAAGTAGTGAAGAGAACACTGATAGTCCTTGGCATGATCTGGAAGCAGAGATTCATAAACTATTTCTACTGGATACTCGTAATCAATAGCTAATGTATAGTAAGGAATTGAGTGACTTTATATAATACCTTTGAACATTTTATCAAGCTAATGACTATAATGAGATTGGCTGGTTGCTCCCAGTGTTGCTGGACAAAGTGGGAAAAGAAAAGAATGAGCTCAAGTGATTTGAATCCCTAGTTCAAGTGCCACATAAATGACCTGAGAGATTTTATGAAGGAGACACCTATCTCCTGTAGCTGCAGGGCTAAGTTTGCTGGAAATCAAATGTTGCTGGCTAAATTACATTACCAGTTGAAATCCCAGCCTTGGAGGGTGCCTCCTATTAAGTGAAGGCATTCATTGAGAAGAAATGGAGACCCTTAAAGTTGAAATGGGATGTATGGGGAAGACCCAAATGAAGCTGGAAACATTGAGTGTGTAAATTCTGATGAGTCTTCTTTGCCAAGTGAAAATGGCTTCCCCAGCGCACAGTGGAAGTGGTCTCTCTGTCCCTTCTGAGGGAATGAACCCTGCCTTGCCCGAGGAAAATATAATGGCCTTCCCTGATGCAGTTGACATTGAGACAATAATTATTCTCATCAGGATCCACCCCCTCCCCACTACCCTTATAACTAGACTCAAGTCTCAGAAGGTACTTATTGGTGAGCAAGAACATATAACCCATGAGGAGATGTACTATACCCAAAATAAAACAAAACAAAAACACTACTTGAGTTTTTTTTTTTTTTTAATTTATACAGGCAGAAATGCAGGGAGCATGTGTAGGAATAAATACTAAAGATGTGGGGTATGGTAGAAAAAAACATTAAGTTGGATCAGTCTGAATGTATTAATATGGGCTTACTAAGCAGAGAGTCTGCATTAAATGTTGCAGCTTGGGGAGTTTGAAAGGACTTTAACAGTTTACTTATTTAGTTGGCCGAAATATGGGCTAAAAGGTGCCCCACAATGAGCAAGTGAAAAATGTTAGACAGGCCTTGGTTTAATTTAGGGGAATAAATTCAGAGTCTTGGGGAGACCAGGATGGCAGAGTGGATTTGTCATTTAATACCTACTCATCTGCCATGGGACAGCTCAGGAGACACAGATTTTTGCCATGACCATGAGAACTAAATCTGTGAGGGGACCCCCAGCATACTCGAAGAGATTCGGGATCACTTTTCTCTGTAGGACAGTCCTTAAAGTGGGGGCAGAGGTTATTAGATAAGGAGACTTAAGTGGGAATAATTAGATCCTCGGTGAAGGTGCCAAGTGGTGGTACCCCACCAACAAAGCGGGCGGGTGGGGTTACCATAATAGAGGGCAGAGTCTGAGAAGTAAGCAGAAGCATCTGCTGTGCGCAGACCTGTGGCGCTGGCTGGTTGATTATGGCATTCTTGAAAGTGAAATAATTAGGAAGTCTACTAAATTCTTACCTGAGCTGTAAAAACACAAAAATTCTATGTCAAGTAAGAAATAAAAGTCTAACCTGAATCATAAACATGACTCCTCAGTCAATTCCCAAACATGAGTCACTCCACAGATCCAGAATCCCTTGAAGGAAGGGGAAGTGAGTCTTCTTCAGGGGATAATCTTGGCATACTTTCAAAAATGTATACCCTTAATCTTTCTCCCAACCTTCCCCAAAGGGACCCATGACCTTTTGCTAGGGTAAATGTGCATAAAGGAAAAGAAAATCAGATCTTTCAGGTACTACTGAACACTGGTTCTGCATTGGGGGTCAGGTGATCCATAGAGCTGCAGCTGAGGTCCCTGAACAAATTCTGTTGCTATTTCTTTAGTTCTGGAATGCACAACTGGGATAGGCATACTCAGCAAGTTTCCTGCCTTTCTGGCCTGTGCAGAGAAGACTATTATAATAATGGGAAAGTCCAAATGGTCTCCATTAAAAAGGCTTCTATGAAGGAAGAATAAAATCAAAGCAATACTGCATTGCTGGAGGGATTGCCAAGACTAGCGCCACTTTGAAGGACTTGAAAGGTGTAAGGGTGGGCGATTTCCATAGCATACGTATTCAGCTCATCTCTTTGGCCTATGTAGAAGACAGATGGATCTTGGAGTGGCAGGGAATTATCATAAGCTTAATCCAATGGTGAGTTCAATTGCAGTTGCTGTATCAGATGTGATTTCATTACTTGAGCTAATTAACACATCTGATCTGGCCAGTGCTGTTTTGTCCATTCCTGTCAAAAAAGACAACTGGACGCAGTTTGCTTTCAGCTGGCAACACTAGTAATATATCTTCACTGTCCAACTCAGGGCTATATCAGGTCTCTAGCCCTGTATCATAATTTGGTGCATAGGGATCTTGATTGGCTATCCTCCCTACAAGGTAATTCTTGGTCCATTACATTGATGACATACTGCTCAGTGGACTTAGTGAGTGGGACAGAGCAGCTCCTCTAGGCTTATTGGTAAGACCTTTGTGTGTCAGAGGGCTTTTACCTTAGCAAAATTTCTTGAGGTCCAGTGGTGTGAAGCATGCCAAGATATTCCCTCTAAAAGGAAGAACAATTGCTGCATCTGGCTCTTCCTACACTCCAAAAAGAAGCACAATGCACAGTGGCTCTCCTTGGATTAGAGAGGCAACACATTTCTCATGTAAGGGTGTTATGCTTCCCCATTTACCAGGTGACACAAAAAGCTGCTAGGTTTGAATGGGGTTGAGAACAGGAGAAGGCTCTCCAACAAGTCCAGGCTGTAGTACAAGCTGTTGTGCCAGTTGGGTCACATAGTCCAGCAGAGCCAACAGTGCTTGAAGTGGCAGCGGCAGATAGGGATGGGGTTAGGAGCCTTTGGCTCCTGGAATTAAAGTCCTGACATCATCTGCAGTGTCTCGGGACGTTGACATAAATTAACATAAAGTATTTACTAAAACAACAGCAACAACAACAAAAATGACAGTGAATCACAACCATGATAATCATTCACGGACTTCGCAATATTCTGCATATTCCTGTTTGAGAAATACTATTGAGTGAAGTAGTTGAAACTTGAAAAATAGAATCAGCTCAACCCTGGCTTAAATCTTAGTTCATCAGCTCTCAGTACCTGAGAAAATAGACAAGACTCATACAGTGTTTAGCTCAGTGCCTGGCACGTGGCAAACAAGAAGCCCCAGTGGTTATTATTAGTAAAGGTGTATAATTCAAACCTTATGGCTTTGCAGACTTCTTTCTTGTTTGCCTTTCTCTGTCAACCTTCTACTCTAGGACCTGCTCTGTCCTTGATACCATTCTGTCATTCAAACAAGATACCACCTCTTTCGAGCTGAAACAATGAGCAAAAGAGGGGATCTAGAAAATCCTGTACACCTTCAGCCCTTTGCTTCCAAACTCAGCTGCACATTAGTGATACCCAGAGCATTTAATTTCAAACACTCAGGTCCTGTCACTGGGAATCTTCCTCTCATTGCCCTGAAGTGAGGTCATTATATTCAGATTTTTAAAACATAAGTAGATGGAGGGATTGAGAAAAACAAAGAGAGAGAGAGAGAGAGAGAGAGAGAGAGAGAGAGAGAGAGAGAGAGAGAGAAAACTAATGGACCACAGTGCAGTGGCTGCTGGGGGGTGGGAGGAGGCAAGATGGGGTGAGAGGATGTGGAGAAGCATGGAGGGGGATGAGTGGTGATGGATAGAGACTTGACCTGGGGTGGTGAATGCACAATACACTGTACAAATGATGTGGTAGTGGGATCGTGCACCTGAAACCTGCATGCTTTTGTTAAACAGTGTCATCCCAATAAACTCAGTAAAAAGGGGAAAATGTAGAAAGGCACGGGAAAGCATTGCGCACTTAGTTCTTTTTCTCCTCTTCTTATGCTCTCTTTAGGTGTTAGCAGTAATAAAGGATATATAAGGTATGAGGTTAGGACACATTTGCTCAGAAATGTTAATATTTTCCCCTTAAGAACGTTAGCGTTTATAGAAACAATGGGCAGCTGTGAACTCTGGAGTATCTTAGGCTAATGATACTTCATCAGTGTGGGGGGCATATCAGAGGTAAGTGGTGGACTCCTTCCCCATGGCCTCCTTTGGCAGGTAGGTATCAATGGGGCTGATGAAAATGTCCAGAGATTACTGACTGGGTTCCAGTCCCAAAGCTATCATGAAGGATGCAAAACAAAATAAAGTGATTGTATTTTAATTCCCAAATTATTTCAATTGCATTGAGGATATCATTCGCTTTGCTGATTTATTTTTTGCTATGCTACTAGATATAAAAAGGCTACTAATAGTTGACTTAATACTATTTAATTTTATTTTTAGTAACTGGAAAATAAAATGCTGGGGATATTTCAGTAACATGTTTATATCACGCATAAAATTAATATTTCATATTTAGGTTTTATAGGTGAGCAACATGCCAAGTTATAGCAGGAAGAATAATTTATATCAGGGTTCTACAAGCATAACAACTGTGCTAAAGTTAAAATGAAATCACTGCTTCTGGGATTTCAGAGCAACAGGAAATCTCATTTAAATTGCCATTTTTATCACACAATATCTTCTCATAAAATTAAATGCTTATATTCACTGGAAGGGAATTTAAAGAAAATAGAGTTTAAAGAAAGTTGAGTTCTGAACTCAACATAAATTTCTCTATTTTCAGCATGTAATATCTGATATTTCTTTTTCTTAAGAAAGAAATTTCTTTTGAATAAACTATATGGATATTTGTGATTAGACGCTGGGCATTGGACCTGTTACCATTTAGAAAATTTGGGATTCTAGCTACTAGAGTATCCTCCTAGAGAATTCTAGTGTGACCATATTGACATTGAAGTTATTGACTAGAATTAGCTTACGTTATGAGGAGAATATCATTTAGGAATCATTTGATTTACCTTAGTCTGTCAAACTGAATATTTTATTTTGTTTTTACTTATGGACGTAGTCCAAAGTGATGGACTTCCAGGTAATCACTCTGACAGAGCCAGGAGCTTTCTGCTTCACTTTTACAAGATTAAACATGTAATAAATAAAACACAATTTTATTTTTTCAAGCATAGCACGATGATAAAACACCACCCAGAACCAGGCTGAGGACATGAAGGGCGGACACATCAAGTCAGTATTCTCTGGGGACACTGTTTTCTTATCATGTTTTAAATATATGGAATATTCAGTTGGTAAAAAGCTTGTGCTCCAATTTTGCATTTTTTTGAAACCCAGTACAATGTATTACATCAAAGGCAAATAATTTTCTTTGTGCACCACAATGTATTCAACTTCATCAGGAGGGGAGGACACGTGACAAGCTGTTCTGACCACTAAATAACCAATGATTCCAACAATTATCCTTAAAATTTGCTGAGAAGAAAACACAGAAGACTTGACAACACTTGCAACCCCTGTTGCAGCTCGGGTAGTTACTCAGCGTTTACAGGAAGAGGAAAACGGAGACTCAGAAACAATTTTCCTCCCTCGTGTATCTTCGAGCAGCTAGGAGGTGAGGAATAGAGAATAAAAGTTCAGGGGACATTTTTTGCTCTCAAATGTCCCAGAGATGAGCCCTCTCTTTTCTCCTGGAAATGCACCGGGCATTCACAAGTATAAATAGTTGTTTGTTAGCTTCCAGGGACTGTACTACGTATTTTTTGTATATCTAATTGCCATATATTTATATGTTTTATAGTTAATGCTGATTAGAATACTCCTAAGTAACAAGTTAGCATATGTGAGAGGTCAAACATAATTGACTAATTGCTTATTTCATGGTGTGAACTATTGTGTCCAAGTCATAGTACCCAGTAAAGAGAATGTAAGCATTCGCCTAAACAAATAAAATCAAGGACTCAACACACACACATTGTCCTTGTAAAAATAAAATATTTATATATGCAAAAAATGTTACAAACAAATCTATTCTATGTTTTAGGTCCTGTTAGGATTGACTTTGGTTAAACTCTCTGCCAGCTTTCCATTTGATCTGCTCTTAACTATTTTCATGCTCTGTGCTTCTGGACCCTGGTTTATTTCCATGCCTGTTTTGTGAGGTGTTTCCAAAGTGTCTTTCAGCTCTGGCATCCTAAATTGTGATTATTGAATCACATTCCTGCCTAACATCCAGGGGCAAATGTTGGGTAGGTAAATCCTGAGGTCCTGTCACTCTTTCGTAATATTGTGCCTTCTGTATGAAGATAGCAGTTGCACTATTATTCTGTACACAGGATTACTTAAAAAAGTTAAACTAAACAGTTCTATCAGCTGTGTAATTTTCTCACTTGTCATTTAGCAACATCAATGACAGATTTAGTCAAATTACACCTTTTTTTCAAGGACACATGGTGTCGTGCACTTGTAATACTTGGAAGTAATGAGTGAGGTACAGTTAATTAACCAAGAAACCGTTCTCTCCTTAGACGTTATAAAATGCACAGCCACATTCTGCTTTTGATCTGTTTGCTCTTTGTGATCTAACCCTTCAGGTGTGTGCTACTTTTATATGTGTTATCCAGCTAAGATTCTCTATAAGAATACCAAAAGAGTGAAGGGAAGCAGATGCTTTTGGAAATGTCTTTGTCTTTCTTTGGTCCCAAATTCAATCCTGTAATGTTTATACAGTTTGCTGTTCCTTTTGTGCGAAGTTTATTTTTGGCATTGATTAAGTGCAGCTATACTTAGATCAGTTTAATTCAATTCAACTAAACTCAATTGAATTCAGTTTGGTAAGTGTTGGCTGAATGCTAGGAGGATGTTAGAATTATACCAGAAAATGTAGCCTGTGGTTCTAAGGGATTGAATAGTTGGATTGCATAACATTTATTGTTTCATTAAAGGAAGTGTATCAATTCAGTGTGAGAGGTAACTTTATGGGTAACATCAACTGGGACAATTAACACTGAGAAGAAGAATATGAAATATATATCTATATATATACCTATATATATAGAGAGAGAGAGATATATATAGATATATATATATATATATCTATATATCTATATATCTATATATATATATATCTGTGGACACCTACATTGCTTTCATATGCTGTCTATTGTAAATAATGCTGCAGTAAACATAGGGGTGCATATATCTTTTCAAATTAGTGATTTTATGCTCTTCATATAAATGCTGGGAAGTGGAATTGCTGGGTTGTGTGTAAAATTCTATTTTTAATTTTTTGAGGAAACTCCAAACTGTTTTTCATAGGGACTGCACCAGTCTGCATTCCCACCAACAGTGCACGAGGGTTCCCTTTTCTCCACATCCTCACCAGCACTGGTTGGTTGTGTTTTTTGATAATTGCCATTCTGACAGGTGTGAAGTGATAACTCATTGTGGTTCTGACTTACATTTTCCTGATGATTAGTGATGTCAAGCATTGTTTCATCTGTCTGTTGCCCATCTATATGTTTTCTTTAGAGAATAGACTACTCATGTTTTTTGCCTATTTTTATCAGATTTTTTTGATGTGGAGTTGTATGAGGTTTTGTGCATTTTGAATGTTAACCCCTTATCCGATATGTCATTTGAAAATATA
This sequence comes from Furipterus horrens, assembly GCF_987537825.1. Classification (NCBI taxonomy): domain Eukaryota; kingdom Metazoa; phylum Chordata; class Mammalia; order Chiroptera; family Furipteridae; genus Furipterus; species Furipterus horrens. Next base: position 8,973,935 of record NW_028327182.1, read on the forward strand.
TTTCCCCATTTGCTAAGTTGTTTTTTAAATTTATTGATGGTTTTATTCACTGTGAAAAAGCTTTTTAGTTTGATGAAGTCTTATTTGTTTATTTACTTTTGTTGCTCTTGCCTGGGGAGACATATCCCCCCAAGATATTGCTTTGAATAATGTCAAAGAGTGTCTGTCCATATTTTCTTCTAGGATTTTTACAGTTTTAAGTCTTACACTTAAGTCTTTAATCTTTTATAAGTTTATGTTTGTATATATCGTGTAAGAAAGTAGTTCAGATTCATTTTTTGCATGTTACTTATCAAGGTTTCCCAATATCCCTTTTTAAAGAAACTGTTATTTCCACACTGTATATTCTTATACCCCTTTTTGTAAATTAATTGAACAGAGAAGCATTTGTGTCTGGGATCTATTCTGTTCCATTGATCTATGAGTCAGTCTTTGTGTCAATACCATATGGTTTTAATAACTACAGCTCTGTAGTATAGTTTGAAACCTGGGAGCATGATACCTATTTTCCTTTCTCAAAATGCTGTGGATATCTGGAGGGTTTTTTTTATTTTGTAGTGATTTCATGTAAGTTTTAGGGTTATTTGTTCTTGTTAAGTAAAAAATCCCATTGGTATTTTGATATGAATTGCAATATATCTACATATTGTTTTGGGTTTTATGGACATTTAAAAAATATTAATCCAATCCATGAACATGGTATATTCTTTTATTTATTTGTGTTGTCTTCAATTTCTTTCATCAATGTAGTATAGTTTTCAGAAGACAGGTCTTTTACCTTTGTTTAAATTTGTTTCTAGATTCTTTTTCTTTGCTGCACTTATAAAGGGGATTATTTTCTTAATTTCTCTGTTGGTTGTTGTTGGTGCATGGAAACAATAGCTTTATAAATATTTTTATATTCAGCTGCTTTGCTAATTCATTTATTATTTCTAACAGTTTATTGATGAAGTCTTTATGAATTTCTTTATACAGTATAATGTCATTTGCAAATAAAAACAGTTTTACTTCTTTCTTTCCAATTTGGATCCCTGTCTTCCTTCCTTTTTTCCTTCTTTCCTTCTTTTCTCTCTTTCTGATTGCTATGGCCAGGACTTCTAAAACGATGTTGAGTAAAACTGGGGAGGGCAGGCATTCATGTCTTGTTCTTGATTTTGGAAGAAAAGATTTTAGCTTTTCACCGCTGTGTACATATATTGTTAGCTATAGATTTGTTATATATAGCTTTTATTATGTTGATGATTTTTATTATAAATAAATGTTGAATTTTGCCAAATGCTTTTTCTAGATGTCTTGAGATGATCACATATTTTTAATCCTTCATTTTTAAAATGTGGTGTCTCATTGCTCATTGTTGAACATAGAATGATCTTTGCTCCATGGAATACATCCCACTTGCTCATGGTATATGATCTATTGTTGAATTCGGTTTACTAATATTTTGTTGAGAATTTTTACATCTTGTTTATCAGGGATATTGGTCTGCAAATTTATTTATTTATTTATTTGAAATGTCTTTGGTTTTGGTATAAGGGTATTTCTGGCTTTGTAGAATGACTTTGTAATTTTTCCTTCCTTTTGACTTTTTTTGAATATTTTGAGAAACATAGATATTATTTTTTCTTTAAATGTTTGGTAGAATTTACCTATAAATCCATTTGGTCCTGTACATTTGTTTGTGAGGAATTTTTTGATCACTGATTCAATTCCATTTCTGTTTCAGATTGGTATAGTCTTGAAGGGTAGTATGTTTCTATAAATTTCTCTATTTCTTCTAGGTGATGAAATTTGATGGCATTTAATTGTTAAAAGTGTTCTCTTATGACCCATTATATTTTGTGGTGTCAATAGTCATTTCTCTTTCATTTCTGATTCTGTTTATTTAGGCTTTCTCATTGTTCTTGATGAGTGTGGCTAAAGGTATATCAACTTAAGCTTTAATAATTAATTTAAAATAAAGATTAATATACTTTTTCAAATAGCCAGCTCTTAGTTTCACTGATCTTTTCAACTGTTTACTTAGTCTCTATTTTTTTATTCTGTTATTTATTATTTTCTTCCATCTACTATCTTTGGATTTTATTCATTCTGTTTCTAGGTTTTTGTTTTTTTTTTTTTCTTTTTTTTGGTGTAGTTATATTGGTTGTGATTTTTTTTTTTTTGACATTTATTGTAGGCCTTATTTCTATGAAATTCCATTTTTGAACTGCTTTTGCTTCATTTCATATGTTTTGGAGAATAGCATCTCCATTTTAATTTGACTCAATATTTTTCAAAATTTTGTCTCTTTGATTTCTTCTTTGACCCATTGGTTGTTTAATAGCTGGTTCTTTAACCCTCACATTTTGGTTTTTTATTTTTCTCCTAGTTTTCTTCTTGTGATTTCTAGCTGCATAAAGTTGTGATAGATGAAGATATTTGAATACTTTTAATCTTGAATTTATTGAAACTTGTTTTATTGCCTAATATGTTATCTATCTTGGATAACATTTCATGTGCACTTGAAAAGAATGTGCATTCTGCAGTTTTTGGATGAAATGTTCTATAAATATCTATTACATATACCTCTCTGATCTAATGCATTTATGGCCAATGTTTTCATTTTGATTTTCTGCCTGAATAATTGATATATTGATCTAAGTTAGGTATTAAAGTCTCCTATTATTATTGTTATACTATCAATTTCTCCATTTATGTCTGTTAATATTTGTTTAATATATTTAGATGCTCCTATGTTGGGTGCATAAATATTTATGATTGGCATATTTTCTTCTTGGGGTGACCCCTTTAGCATTATGCAATGCCCTTCTTAGTGTCTTTTTACAAGTCTTTGTTTTAAAGTCTATTGTGTTTTATATAAGTATTTCTACCTTAGATTTCTCATTTCTACTAGCATGGAATATCTTTCTCATCCTTTTAGTTTCAGTCTCTATGTTTCTTTTGATCTGACCAGAGTCTCTTGATCAAAATTGAGTCACATGTAGGTAGGACTAAAAGGAATGCATTTTTTTTATAGTAACACAAATCCAGGATTCATTTTAATTTCCCAGTTGCCACTATGTCATTGTTGAGTGCATATCATTGTGCTATACTGTAGGTATATTTAGAAGCCACATAAAATCCTTCAAGTCAGGAGAAGATTGGATAGGGGTGGGTTGGAGACAAGGGAATGGGAATGTCAAAGGAGGTATAAAGGAACTAAAATAGGCAGGATTTCTTTGTTGTGGTGAGAAAGATAAACGTTGAGTAAGATGAAAATAAATGAATTCAAATGTGATAGCAATAGTTTATTAAAGAGAACTAGATTAAAATACAAATAAAATACTTCTATTTCAATATCCTACTGAGTTGGTAGTTTCCAGTTTTTAGTTCTAGCATCTTTGTTTATGTCCAAATAAATGCCAAACACAAGAACGATTGACTAAGAAATACATGCCTGCAAATGTTAAGTTGATCTTTAAAAATTCACAGGCACATTGAGTTCTGTTTATGTTCATATTTTAAGTATATGTTAAATGCCAATAAAAGGGAGAGACATACTAATTACCTCTTTCCATATTTCTCTTTTATTTTGCTATCTTGCTTGCCCTCAAAATTTGTTTAGCATTGTGTAACTATGCTACTAACTTCCTGGGTGACATGCAGTAAGTCACTTAGTTCCTGGTTTTAATTTTCTTACTGAAAACCCAGGAGTACTTCAGCAAGAAACATATATTATGGATCAGCTCATCTATCCAGACAGTGATGTTTTAGGGCTGGGCACGTGTCTCAAACAATGCCAAACTGAGGCCTAATCAGGACTTTCCTGCTGCAGGTCTCAAAAAAATCACAATTACTTTTGCATATAAGCTCTAAGGGTAATTAACTGATGCTACTTTTGTCCATCTTGCCAGCTGGAGAGCGATCAACAGGTAAAGAGAATCACATCTTCAAAATCTATAGAAAGCTTAGATGACATCATCGGAGTTCCTGGATCCAGACATGCCGAAATCAGTTATATTCAATCACTTTTCAATTAGAGCCAATATGTTCTTTATATGCGTAAGATGGTTTTAGGTTTTGTTGTTGTTGTTACTTGTAACTCAAAGATTCTGGATTATTACAACCCTCAAATCTATGATTTTATGACTTTTCCACATAAAGATGGCTAAAGTCATTTAATACTTTAGCAAGCATCTAAATTACTAGTCAGAGTGATTACTTATTTGAATACAGAGAAAAACAAGAGGAAGAATCTAGGCTCATAGAACTCACAGATGGGAAATGGGAGTATTCTTTAATAAAATATTATGTCACAATGAGGGCTATTTGAATTAGATTTTTTGAAATAAATAATCTTGAGAAAATGATATGTCTTGAGTAAAAATAAATCCATAAAAAAGCAGCACAAAATGATGTGTAATTTATTAAAGTAGATCTCTTTAAATCCAAGAATGGTGAATTCCCTTCATTTGGGGCAGTTAAAACCTGCTTCACAGCTAATACACAGGAACAGGCATTTAATTTTATCATTTTTCTGATTTAAACCAAACCTAGCCATGAATACCACTTTGTGCAATTTTCTCACTGGGATCATTTCCTGGTGTTATTTGCGAACATGACATTTTTGTGAAAGTAGGCTTTCACCAGCCGAGTGAGGCTTACATCAAGTTCTAAACCTAGAGCAAACAAGTAGACTGTTCTCAGAACATTTTCTTTGGATTTGTAATCAAACCAGTCTAGGTGGAAACAGCCAAGTACCACTGCTCTGAAACAGAAAACTCTTATTTAAAAATAAAAAGGTAGTTTTTCCTCTTCCAACTTAAATATGTTCTACTTTTCTGACAGAACTCTTTCTCAATTTACCCTAAAAAAGATGAACTGTATTTTAAAATTATTTACAGCTAGTACTTGGGAAATTCAAATGGTTTACTGTTTCATAGTCTAAAAATGTGTAACTTTAAAGTTTTGTTTTCTATTTCATAGGTAGCCTGCTAGGCTGAAAAGAAAAGAAATTATCTTAAAATGGTGATTTTGTATAAGTATCAATAAATAAAACTTTTTATAAGATTGTATAAAGCATTAAAAAAGTACCACTGCATGCAAAATAATTGTAGGTTTAAATAGCAGTGTCCTGAGCCTAAATTTAAATATAGACTCTCTAAATGTGGCTTATTTTATGTTATATCTCATTATTGTTGCTCAAATAACAGAAATATAAAGCAAGGTAAAACTCTTGTGATTATATTTTGAGGTACTCTATTCATGAACCATTGAATCATGAGCTTTTGAATTGGGTAATCATGTGACCCAAGCCTCTGAATACTTGTATATGAAAAAATAAAAATAAAAATCTGGAAAAGTAAAAGGATATCATCATGTGACTTTTGTAGGATCCAAAGAATATGTGTCAAACATTTCCAGCACATCCTATTTCAATTTATTTTTGGCTTATGTCAACCAATTTGAGAGATGAAACATGGGAAAAAGAACCTGGAAAATGATTAATCTGATTTAAGGCCTCAAAGAGGAATTAGGGCACAGCCAGGACATTTCCACAAGTGCACATCATTAATCAAATACGGGGGTGGGGGCAGTTGCACATTCAATTAGAAACAAAGGCTCTCCTGGTACTGATGAGGTCACAAGAGCTTCAGCTTGAATTTTCTCAACTTGTTTTTAACATTAAACTTAACACCTCTAAGCGAATGGATGACTCAGATCTATTGTATCTTGGATTTAACCAGAAGTCTTAACTTGCGTTAGAAACAGTCCATAAAAAGAACGTAAAATGTTTGAAAATTAGATTGATAGGCAGATTTTATACTGCGCAAACTATGCGTACCATAAGTAAAAGCAACACAACTCGGAACCGGACCTTTTATACTGTTTATTGGTGTTTTCTCTATCTCACTTTAATAATTTTCTTAATTTAAAAAAGATCAAGAGCATGTAAAATAAAGGCAAAGAAGAGAGACTTGATTCTAATGATAGCTTTAAAGGGGAGCCATTCAGATTCTAAAGCAATGTGGTATTTTATATATAAAATTTTATATTTGAATGTATTTCTATATTTGAATTAATTTTTCAAAAAAAATTTAGTTCTAGCAATGCAATGGATGAAAATATCATGAAATTAAGATTTCTCCACTGAAAACTGCATTCGTTTTGACTAATAGAAGAGAATACCCGAAGGTATCATCATACGCACTTTGTGCTACCAAAGCCATGCTTTGGCAACACGATAAATAATAATGAATTTCGGATTTTATTCCATGTCTACATTCAGCAAATTGAGAATGAAGTAAACAAAAGTTCAATTATTTCTGTAGCAAGTCTGACCACCTTGTGAAATGAAAATGCCATTTAAGTGAGTTTTATTTTGAACTAATACTTAATAATGTTTGTGTAAGCTAGCATACCTTTAGGGCAATAACTTGTCATATCTGACTAGACCCACCTCCCAGAACCCGTCACCTAAGTAACATGAGTCCTGTTTCAGAAAAGGTGTCCTGACAATGTGATGATTCTCTTTCAGTATTCTAGGGTATATATGGGCATTTATACCTTACAGTCTTTTCTGGGCATGGTTGGGTGTTTTGCCAAGATATATGTTACATCTGCTTCTGTTTATCGAAGTCCCCGATTGAATTGGAAGCTGATGCTGTATAGTACAACTGCCACTAGACTATCTGCGGAGGGTGCATTTAAACTGAATGTCATGCTTGTGACATTTTAGTGCCCGTCTTTGTGAGGTGGAGTACCATGCTCATTTCCACAAAGTTCCAGCCAGAGCTCTGGCTTCATTCCAATGGCACGTTAGAGCTGAGCTGCACTTTCCTGCTGCGTACGGTCATACTCCAGCAAAGATGAGCGGGGGTCCAGGGGACCCAATGTGGCATTAAATGATTCACAGCTGCATCAAATTATATTGTGATGTTTCTAAGTGTTGGGCTGAGTCTATATCACATCAAACATACCGCGAAAAAGGGTCAAATTTAGCTAGCCAGCCAGATGTTTTGCATGGAACTGGGCAAACATGTCAACATAGGATGAGACATCCAGGGGTTTTCATGTATGATTTAACCGGAGTCATGAATGGAGACATTGGTATAAGTAGCTAATTTTAAATACTATTAATGCAAACAAAGATATTGTTAATACGAAGTGTTCGCAGTCTTTGAGCGGCCTCGTGTACGTGAAGCAGGATGAGATGTTTAAGTTGCACTGCCACACAGATGTGCAAGGGGAAAAGAGCAGCTTCTTTATTTTGTCTGTCACCAACCTGGTCTGCCTTCTAAGCCCCCAGCAGCTGGTGTGGGAATGGGGTGGAGGAAGGTGAAGAGTTAACATTAACTTAAACAGTTTTGTTTGGTTGGGCTCAGCCTCTCAAATGTGAGATTCCTGCACTTCATTCCTTAGGCTCTGGCTGTGTGGTTGGAGGTGTATGACTAATGGGTCCTCAGATGACAGGGGAAGGGTGGAAGTCCTCAAATTCGGTGTCTTATAGCTCCCTCGGTTTCTCTTGAGCCTCTTCCACCTGGCAGTGGTTGGTGGAAATTGTAGGCTCCTCTCCCTCTCCTCTCTTTTCTCTTTATCCCATCTTCCTCTTTATTCAATTTCCATGACACTCCTCAGTTTCCTCCACCCCTGTAATTTCTGGCAGTCTCCCATGCAAGTTTTGTCACAGAAATCTGTTCTGTTGCTTCCCCACATCAATGCTGCAGAGGCTCCATTGACTTCTTCAGTCTTGGCTCTCAGCTAGTCTAGGTTCCCACCGGGTTATCAAGGAACCAAGAAGACTTTAGAAAAGTTAAACTCTTGTGCTAAGTACTGCCCCCGAAGTAACCCAGGTTGGTGTAGGTGAACACACAAAGCAATCCATTCCCAGCGTCTCAGATTGCAAGTAGAGGCAGAGTGTTTCCTCCCAACTAAATGTTATCTCATTGAGCTAAAGGTTCTCCCTCTCTGTCTTGCAATGCAGAATTGGAAAACTTGAACATACATCTGATCTACACTATCTTTGTCTCCTCTCATTTGCCAACAACCTATAGGCTGGAAAATCCTGAGCTTTTCTTCCAGGTCATAACCTCTTTTCTCCAACCTCATGAAGAAGAAGACTAATTGGTGTCCAGAGGTATTTTTGCCACACGTTCAGAGGATTCTAATTCCACATCACTCTGGATTATCTATTCATACATTAAATGGTAGCTACAAGAAGATAATAAAAATCTTCTGTTGATAGTCATGTCTGGAGTGTCTGCTATCTGGATGTAAAATCCTACTCTTTAAGGTCAGGAGCTGCACACCACCCACAGTGCTCTTTGTATTCCTCCTCTGTCTGCTTCCTATTCTGCTTCCTGCCTTCTTCCTGCCTTACTCTGCATGATTTTTTGGTAGATGTGACCCCAGAGTTGTTAGCCTACAAAAGAAAAATAGTAATACATTTTATGATGTTCAAAGTAAGGATTTACTCCAACATGTTAACTTAAAGATATTAATAGACAGATGATAGGTAGGAAAAATATATTTTAAATATTTAGGACTAATGAGAATTAGAATCTACAAAGAACTACAAAAAATATTTAAAGTCAGCAAGCTATTATAATCAATAAAACACATTAAAAAAAATAAAGTCAGAAAACTTTGTAGAAAAATGGCAAAGAATATGAACAATTGGTCTCTAGATGAGAGAGCTCAAAAATAATAACATGAAATTAACAAAGTTGCTAAACTAATAATAAGACAAACACAATATCAGTTGTGTTTACACCAATTATGCTGGCAAAAATTTAAGTGTAGGCAGAGATATTGGTGTATAGGAACCCTCATACTCTGATGGACAGCTTAAGTATACAGGTGCCTAATGACCTGGGGATTCCTCCCCTTGAGATATACCTTAAGGATATTGTCAAATATGTCTAACAATATATTAGTTTTCTGTCATCACAGAACAAATTACCACTACCTTGGTGATTCTAAACAACACGCTTTTATGGCATCACACATTTTGTGGATCAGAAGTCTGGGCTTGGCTTAGCTGAGTTCTCTGAATGGTCTCACAAGGCTGCAGTGTAGATGTTGCTGGGGCGGTGGTGGTCTCATCTGACACTCAGGGTCCTTTTCCAAGCTCATGTGCTTGTTGGCAGAATTCATTTCCTCCCAGCTATTGAACTCCTGGTGTCTTGGTTCTTCGAGGCTAGCAGCAGAATTGTTCTTCAGGAAAAACCAAGTCTTTCTTTTAAGGGCTTTTACCCTATTAAGTCAGGCCTACTCCAGATAATCTCCCATTTGGTTAAATCAAAACGAGCTGATTTTGGACCTTAACTACACACGCAAAATTCCTTCCCTTTCGCCACATAATGTAATCGAATCCTGCACACGTTCAAGAGAAGATTATGCAACTGGTCTACTGAGGGTTATCTTGGAATTCTATCTTCCACAAGGAATATGCATAAGAATATTCATGGGAGCTTTGTTTATCCTGGCAAGAAGCTGGAAGCACAGTGGAGACTCATTGCTGGGGAATCCATAGATAGAAAATAAAAAATGTATTCCAAAGGAAAATACGCTGTTTTTAAAATCAATAGGTTTTATGTATTTACAGGATTATGAATACATATGAAAAACATAGTACTGAGTGAAAAAAGTACAAAACAGAATGCAAGTCACATATACCAAAAATACATGTACATTAAAGTGATACAGATTTTACAAGGACATAAAAAGAACAACGAAAGACTCCCCTTAAGCACAGTATAACAGATGGTTATAGTGAGGAGAAACAGGAGACCATAGTTAGAAGAATATAATTAACTAAATAATTAATATATAAAATTCTTGGTAGATGTCATTCTTGATACTATTATTTGGTATGCATTTGATATAGTACCTTCTATGTTAAGGTTACATATGATACCTTGGCAAATGCATAATTCATTTGATACAACATATGTAATAATTTACATCCTACAAAATTGAGTCTATTTCATCACTTTAATACTTTGGAAAAATGCCACCCAGAGTTATAAAGGTGTCTATATGTAGCCCATAAGATTGCATTAATAACATTTGCATTGTTCTTATGCTTCTAAAACTATTTCATGCCTTCTTGTCTTATTTTTTCTTCCATTGGTAGATTACATATATCTTTGCACTGATTTTAATCCTTAGCATATATTAAGTTTTAGGAATATCTTTGGTGTCCTTAAAAATTAAATGTAAATTTATATGCGCCATAAATTTTGAAATGTCCTGCTAAGTTCCTCATTCTTAATGACTTTTGGCTTCTATGGGAGCCTCAGAAAGGACAAAAGCTCAGGCACAAGGGCCACACAGAGATTTTATCTAGAGAAGGGGCCTTCCCAAGAACAGGTTATTCTTATTTGACCGAATGACTCAGAGATTAACAGAACTTTAAGTTCCTTTTCCAGGAGCTGTCTTAGCCCATAAGTAGAACTGAACGAGTAAATTATACAGTTTGTCTGACTTATGTTAATATATTTCCAAAAGAAAGATTTTAGAATTACAATTTCATCTTGGAAAGGAGTGAGTCAGAATCTTCATAATAATAAAACATTCAGAAAATTTGAGGTTTGTTTTTATGCCACACCATAAAAAATATACTAAAACAAAGAAGAATGAATCGAAGTTTTATTTATTTCTCCCAGATGAATGTAATTGTGGACAGAGGCTTATGGACTATGTATCACAAGGGATAATTTTCTTTTCCTGAAGTAAGCTATATGAAAATGTAAGAACACTTGTTTTTCAAAAAGTGTTATTTGCAGTTAAAATAAGACACTGGTTTAAAGTGTTAGTGTTCACTTGACTGATACATCAACACATTTCTTTTAAAAAAGAAATTCTGGTTGATGAAGCCAGATGATAGTGTCTACCTTCTTTTCCTTCCCTTATCTCTTCTACTTCTCCTCCGCTTTACACAAATATTTGAGCACTTTATATCAGGGTATTAAGAATGATGGAGTTATTCACGAAGAAGCTTATATTCCAGCCTTGTTCATCATGGCCAAGCAATGGAGACAGCTGAAGCGCCCTTTGCTAGAGGGTTGGATAAAGAAGACGTGGTCCATAGATACTAGGGTCCACTACTCAGCCATGAGAAAGGATGAAATATTGACAGAAAAAGCCAAGAACAATATGATTTCAGTCATATGTGGGGTAAAAAACTGAGAACAACACATGAACAAACAAGGCAAACAAACAAAGACTCTTAGACACTGACAAACGAGTAAAGGGGGTAAACTGTATGGTGACAGAAGGAGGTTTGACTTTGGATGGTAAACACACAGAGCGATATACAGACTTGCACACTTGAAACCTATATAATTTTATTAACCAATATCACGTCAATAAATCTATTTTTTAAATGCTTACATTCCACTTACCAGCCTAGAGGGCTCCCATGAAACTGTAGCAACCAGGAGAGGGAAAAAAGAGAGATGTCTTAGAGGAGACAGAATAAACAAAAGATGATTGAGAGCTAGGAATAGTCAGAAATGACTGCCCGGGAAGCAGAAATCAGAGCTGGGTCTTGGAAGGTGGGCCTGAGCAAAGGTTAGCTAAGCAAAACTACTGTCAGTCTTGCTAGAGAATGAGAAGGTTTTCCTGAGGGAGTGCCTTGTGTCCCAGGAGAAGGAACAGTTCTCAGAGGTAAGTGGAACTTGGGCACTGAGAGTTGTGACAAGGCGTAAGAGGGCGTGGGAAGCAAAGGAGTAAACACAGGATTTTGAACAAGTAACTGAAGTTTAGAGTATAGAGTTTAAGAACCTTAAGTACAACATTAGGAACAGAAAGTGAATGAATTCATGTGTAGCCGGGACCCACCACTGCCTTTCTGACCAGCGGACATGAGAATTCAAAGTTGACTGGACAGGTAGAGTGGCAGGGCCAGATATAAATTTAAAGCAAAAGAATAAAAGAAGGATAACACTAATTCCAGGCCAGGGGATTCAAGTTGATATTGAGATGAATCATATTGCTGTATACAAAACTATTTAAAATTTGGGGAGAAAAATAAACTTGGATGCTTATATTAAGGGGGTGGTTTAATAAGATAAAGGATGTAGAGCATTTAGAATATTTCCTCACATACATACATCTTTAATATGTTACACAATTATTCTCATTATAGTCAGTACTGTGTTCTTTGCATAGTTTATCATTAGAGCTCACTGCAATTTTTAATTGCAATGCTAGTAATTAAATGCAGTTTGTTATACTTTTTAATATGAGTTTTTCAATATCAATATCATTTTTGCATGTCTCATGTATTTTAAGATGGCTTTGTTTTAGTATATTTCACTATTTTGGGGTTGTTCAATAATACTAAACAGCTGTAATGAACATAGTCCACCCCATGGTATTTAAATCCTTTTGGGATAATTTCTATCTCTGGTCACTCAAACTTTAATATAATTTTCTAGGCATATTCTCTTTTATTTTTATTAAACTATACGATAGCAAGACAACTGACTCAAAATAATTAGACTAATAAGTTGTATTTGTCCTGTATTTTTCCAGGTCCTATCTTATACATTATGTCATCTTAAAAAGAAAGCAAAATTTTAGATAAATTCTGACATTTAGAAAGAATGTTTTATTTACACAGTTGTTTAATTCTTTCTTGATAGGGATATTTGTTGTAGCCAGCTATTTTTCCTTTGCATCTGGTTCATATGCTTTTACAGGAATACATTATTTTTTTTTTTTTACTTCTCAGTTTAAGTGACAGAAACATTTTTGAAATAACAGTTTAATTTGAAAGTGAAAAAATATGCTTGTTTTCATCTGGCAGGCATATTTGTCCTTTAACTAATTATGGTCACCTTCTTTAACCTTTTAATGGGTAAAATACCAAGAGGTCTGGTAACTTTTGTGGCACTCTGGTGACTTTTTCACACTTTCTCAAAAAGCATTTATTACGAGGAACCTCGCTTTCCTTCAAGTAATATTTTTAATGAAAAGCTACTTCATCTGGATTTTGACACTCTGCTGACAGGCTGCCACTATCAATACCTAATGTATGATTGTTAGGAACTTTACATTGCTTTTGAAATTTCTGTTTCCATAAGATACATCTGCTTCTTTCTGAGAAGTTCAAAGGTAACCAAACTTCTTTCAATTATTGATCTTTTCCTCTTCTCTAGGTAAAAATACAGGTATTTTATACAAGTATATGATGTTCCTGCCACAGGAAGCTACAGAGACATATTTTAAAACCCTTATTTTACTTCTACCCTCTCAAGTGCGAAATTCAAAATCACTTTAGGATCATAGTTTCTTAAGTGTCTATTGAGCTGCATATTTACCACAAATAATCTACTCATTTACAATAACAAGGCTGAAATATTTTACAACCTGGAATATAGTGTACAATAGATTTCAAATTAGGCTTTCTGGATTTAAATCAGAAGTTCTACCACTAACTTCTTCACATTTCAAAGTCTTCATCTACTTAATAGAGCTGTTGTGAGGGGTAAATGAGTGAATGTATAAAACAAGTGTATGGCTACTGACTGCCATATATGCAGTGCTAGATAAAGAGTACTTAGGATATCCTGGCTGCTGTGGCTCAGTGGATTGAGCATTGGCCTGCAAACCAAGTGTTGCTGGTTCGATTCCCAGTCAGGGCACATGACTAGGTTGCACGTCAGGTCCCCAGTTTGGGGCGCATGAGAGGCAACCACACAGTGATGTTTCTCTCCCTCTCTTTCTCCTTTGTCTCTCTCTAAAAACAAACAAACAAACAAACAAATTATTTTTAAAAAGAGTACCTAGGATAGTCATTTTACCTATACTGTAAGTTTAATTTGGAAAAATACTTGCATAGTATAATCTGTTAAACATATAATATTAGCATTAATAAATTAGTATCTATTCACATTAACATTCATAAATTGGTATCTATTCAACTTTACCTATGTGTATATATACTTATTTAATCCTTTTCATAATCAAGGTTCATCTGTTTTTTTAACTAAGATGGTCATATTTTATAGAAAAAAGTAACAAGAGGTTAAATAACTTGTCCAAAGCCACACAGAATTGCTTGTTTTCACCTCAAAAGCCTATGTGATTTCTGGAGTACTTACTAGGATTACACCTCCCTGTTAATCAAACCCTCTTCAGGATGTTCACCCTGTACATCCCAACTTATTCTTTTGTATTATTTTTTTCTTTTTATTTGCATTTTTTTTGAAAGCCAGTACAAACGACTCTCAATTTACAATAAGACCATATTCTGTAAGCCCATTTCTAAACCTGTTGTTTGTATCATGGAATTAATTTTGCCAAAGGACAAAATACTAATGGTGGTGGTTGGGTTCCCAGGAAAGCACAAAAGTTGACTAATACATAGGACTCTTCATTTAAAGAAATGATACGTGGCCATCTTATTTTAACATACAATATCAACATAAACAAATTAGTATCTAGTCACATTAACATTAGCAAATTAGTATCTGTTCAATTTTTCTCTTGTGTATATACACTTGTTTAGTCCTGTGTCCCTGGAATGAACCACACTTGATTGTGATATAGTATCTTTTTAATGTACTATTGTATTTGGTTTGCTAGAATTTTGTTAGAAATTTTGTGTCTATGTTAATCAGAAATATTGGCCTGTAATCTTCTTTTTTTCATGTTGTCCTTATTGTGCTATTAGGGTAACAGCTTCACAAAATGAGTTAGGAAGTATTCCCTCTTCTTCAAGTTTTTAGAAGAGTTTGATAGGAATAGGTATTACATATTTTTTAAATTTTTTGATAGGATTCACCAGTGAAGCCATCTGGTTGGACTTTTGTTTTTTTGGAAGGCTTTAGATTATTTTTAATGTCCTTACTGTTGGTTGGTCTATTTTGGCTTTCTAATTCTTTATGTTTAAGTTTAGAAAAGTTATGTATGTCTATGAATATGTCTATTTCTAATAGGTTATCAAATTTGTTGGAATATAGATTTTATAGTGTTCTTGTACAATCTTTCGTATTTCTGTTATGTCGATTGTAAATTCTCATTTCATTTTTAAAATTTATTTTAGGCATTTGTCTTTTTTTCTTAGTGATTCTAGACAGTGTTTGTCAATTGTATTCACCTTTGCAACAAACCATCTCTAATGAATTTTTAAATTTTTCTGTTGCTCTTTATTTTGTTTAATTCTGCTCTAATTTTAATGATTTCTTTCATTCTACGGAGTTTGGTCTTCGTTTTTTTTTCTACTTCTTTAAGGTGAAATAGTAGATTGTTTATTTTTATTTTTTAATCAATATTTTAGGTAGACCTGTAACGCTATAAATGCCCCTCTTCATACTGCTTTTGCTGCACCCCCAAAAGGCTGCCGTCTTATTGGCATTTTCAGTTGTCTTCTTGCATCTTTTGATCTCTTGTTTTTTCTTTAGCTAACAGTCATTCAGTAGCATGTTATTTAATCTTCACATATTTGTGGTTTTTCCAAGTTTCTTCTTGTAATTAATCCCCAGTTTTATACCATTGTTGTCATACAATATGCGTGGTATGGTTTCAACCTTCTTAACTTTATTGAGACTAGTTTTGTACCCTGATATATGGTCTATCCTTGAGAATATTGTGCATTTGAGAAGAATGTACATTCTGTTGTTTGGGGAAGTAAAGCTCTATAAATATTGATTATATCCATTTGGTCTAACGTGTCATTTAAGGACGATATTTCCTTATCAAATTTTTCTTTGGATGATCTATCCATAGCTGTCAATGTGATATTTAGGTCCCCTAATATAATTGTATTTTTGTCAGTTTCTCTCTTTTGACCTGTTAGTAATTGTTGGTGCATGTTGGGTGCATATATAAGTATTATGTCTTCTTGATAAGTCTCCCCTTTACCATTATAAAATATCCATCTTTGTCCCTTGTTACCTTTTTTATCTCGAAATCTATCTTGTCTGATATAAATACAGCTATACCTGCATTTCTCTGTGAATTGGCTGTTCTTAAGAGGAAAGACCTACATAATTTCACTAATTATGAAAAGGAAGTACTAGAAATGCAAACAAAGCTTTTGCCTGAAGTCCCAGAAATCTTCTTTAACAAGTGAGAAACAGATGTATAGTATTAATAGTCCTTTCTTGCTAGTTCATTGTTACATTCCTTTAATACATGTGATTCCTGTCACTGAGAATAATGCAGTCTGGCAAGAAAGCTAGTTAAATTGCAGTGACTTACTGTGTGCATGCTCTGGTCCTGGGGGCAGGCAATAGCATGTCAGGAGCTATGTCAGCAGCATAAGCCGAGTCTGGGTCTAAGGGCGGCAGTAGGCAGACTCAGCATAAGTCTGAACAGGGTAAATGCCGTTTTAGCATAATGCTCAGGATCATTGGCTCTCTGCTGCAGACGATTAAATGCTGATTCTGCCAGTTACCGCCTTTCCTATTTGGACAGTGTCTTCACTGTTTTTCACATCCCTCCGTGTAAAATAGTAACATCATGAATAGAACTGTTATGAGAATTAAAGATGTTAATATAGTTAAAAATGCTTTAGAATAACCTTTATAGAGAGAAATTACTCCAAATACTTTATAGACAATTATTTTATAACTCAACTGAGAGTTAAAAAAATAGAAAATTAATTTTAGGCAGAAGGAAGTGCTTACATGAAAGCCTCCAGAGAAGAGAAAGGAATAACATATCTCGGGAATTGAAAGGAATTCGGCATGGCGGTAGCCTTAAGTTCGAGGCAGAAACAGGAAAGAGGTGAAAGCCAGAGGATTTGAGAATGTCAGGTAATGAAAGGCTTTATGAGGCTTGTTAACAGGTTTGGATTTATTCTAAGGTCAGCGAGAGGCAACTGAAAGGGTTTGAGGAAGAGTAACGTGATCAGATTAGCATTTGGTAGGAATTCACTCTGTGTTCCGAGCAGTGAGAGTGAGCAGTGATGTCGATTTCAAGGAGGAAACACTGAGAACAAGATGCTGTTGAAAGATGATGGTGGTTTGGATCTAAGTGTTGGAAGTGCATTTGGGGGAAAAACCCTGACAAGTCTGAGACAAGTCTCTGCAGGTAAAGTTGACTGTACTTATTTGAATATGGTGTTTTCTCTCTTTCCATTACAGTTGATATATTATATTAGTTTCAGGTGTTCAGCATGATTCAATATTCATACACCTTACAAAGCAATCACCACATAAGTCCAATCAACTTCTTTGAGCATACAGTTATTATGATACTATTGACTATAATTCCTATGTTATGTATTATACAACTGGGACTTACATATCTTAGACCTGGAAGTTTGTATCTCTTAATTCCCTTCACCTTTTTCTCCCTTCCCTTCTCCCCCTCCCCCTTAGGCAGCCATCAGTTTGTTCTTAGTACTTATGAGTCCGTATTATTTTTACTTACTCATTTTCTTTTCTTTATTGATTTTATTGTTTATGGTATTACAGGTGTCCCAATTTTCCCTCTTTGCCCCCCTTCCCCCAGGCCCTCCTCCCTACAGTCAGCCCCCACACTGTTGCTCATGTCCATGGGTGATGCGTAATGTTCTTTGTCTAATCCCTTTCCTTTCTTTCAATCAGTCCTCCCCTTTTCCTCTTACATCATTTTCTTTTATTTTAGATTCCACATATGAGTAAAATCATATAGCACATGTCTTTCTCTGACTTATTTCCCTGAACATAATAACCACCAGGTCTATCCATGCTTTCACAATGGCAAGAATTCATTCTTTTTTGCGTCTGAGTAATACTCCATGGTATATTTATTTCTGTATAACACATCTTCTTTATCCACGTATTCTTTGGTGAATACCCAGGTTACTGCCATATTTTTTATATTTAAATAACTCTGCAGTAAACATAGGAATACATATATATTTTTGATCTGGTGTTTTCATTTTCTTCAAGTAAGTACCCAGAAGTGTGATGATTCTATTTTAAATTTTTTGAGAAACTGTTTTCCATAGTGGTTGCACCAATTCGCAATCCTACTACCAGTGTATGAGGGTTCCCTTTCCAATATTTGTCACTTGTTATTTTGACAATAGCCATTCTGGTATGTGTAAGGTGATATCTCATTGTTGTTTTGATTTGCATTTAACTGATACTTAGTGATGTTGAACATCGTTTCATGTGTCTGTTGCCATTTTGTGTATCTTCATGGGAGAAATGTCTATTCAGGTCCTCTGCCAATTTCCAATTGGGTTGTTTGGTTTTTAATGTTGAGTTGTATGAGTTCTTTATATATTTCAGATATTAGCCCTTATCCAATATCATTTTCAAATAACTTTTCCCATTTAGTGTGATGACTTTTGTTTCATTGAAAAAGATTTTTCACTATGAAAAATATTTTTAGTTTGATTAAGTCTCATTTATTTTTACTTTTGTTGCCTTTTTCAGGGGTGACATATGCACCCCCCGCCCAGATATTGATAAGTTGAATGTCCAAGAGTATACTGCCTATAATTTCTTCTAAGTTTTATGATTTTAGGTCTTTCATTGAAATCTTTAATCCATTTTTTATTTACTTTTGTACATAATGTAAGAAAGAGGTCCAGTTTTATTTTTTGCTTGTAATCTGCCCAGTTTTTCAAACACCACTTATTAAAGAGAGTATCTTTACCCCATTGTATATTCTTGCCCCCTTTGTCATATGTTAATTGACCATATAAGTGTAGGTTTATTTCTGGGCTCTCCATTGTTTGTTTGTTTGTTTGTTTTGTTTTTTATGTTAAATATATTTATTTATTTATTTATTTTTTGGTTTTTCAATTACAGTTGTCCCCCTTTCCCCCAAATTCTCTCCCCTACCCAACCCACCCCCTCTCCCGCAATCATATCCCTCCCCGTTGCCCATGTCCGTGAGTCATTTATACACGTTCTTTGACTAAACCCTTCCCTTACTTATCCCCCTTCTTTGTTGTGTTCTGTTGATCTATGTGTCTGTTTTTGTTCCAGTGCCATATTTTTTTGATTACTATAACTTTGTAGTTTAGTTTGAAAACCAGTTGATAGACTCCAACTTCATCCTTCTTTCTCACAATTGCTTTGGTAATTTGGAATGTTTTGTAGTGCCATATAAATTTTAAGACTATTTTTTCTAGTCCTGTGAAAAATACCATTGGGATTTTGATAGAGATTGCAATAAATCTGAATGTTGTTTTGGGTATACGAACATTTTAATGATATTAAATCTTCCAGTCCATGAACATAGTATATCCTTATAATTATCATCTTCAGTTTCTTTCATCAATGTATTATAGTTATGAAAGTACAGATATTTTACCTCGTTGGTTAAATTTAATCCTAATTATTTTATTATTTTAGATACAATTGTAAATGGAAATGTTTTCTTATTTTTTTCTTCCTGATAGTTCATTATTAGTGTATATAGACATAACAGATTTATGTATATTAATGTTACATCATGCAAATTTTTGGAATTCACTTATTCTATTTGTGTCATAAATAAAGTCATTAAATATTTTCTATATAGCAAATATAGAAAATATGTTTGTTCAGAGTCCTTTTTCTTCCATTATGATTATTACCTACTCGATTTAAATAGGTCTGTTCAGATTTTCTGTTTCTTTATGTTTCAGTATTGGAAGATTGTATGTTTCTAGAGATTTATTAATTTTTCCTAGGTGGTCCAATTTATTGATGTGTAATTGTAGGGTTCTTTTATGATACTTTGTATTTTTGTGATGCCCACTGTAATATCTCTTTCATTTATGACTTTATTAACTTGGTCTCTTTCTCTTATTTTCTTGATAAGTCTGACTAAAGGTTTATCAATTTTGTTTATATTTTCAAAGAATGAGTTCTTGGTGTTATTGATATTTTCTATTTTTTTTTCAGTCTGTATTTCATTTATTTTCACTGATTTTTATGATTTCCTTTCTTCTACTAACATTGGGCTTTGTTTGTTCTTCTTTTTCTAATTCCTCAAGATGTAAAGTTAATTGGGCAGCTGGGAAGCTAGTATCTTTGATGACTGACTTGGAATTAAATGGTTAATGGAGAAGCTCACTGATAGAGAAAAATCAGTATTCAAGGAAAATCACAATGATCAGTGGCAGACTGTAAAGTAGGGCAGCTAACCGTCTTAAAAGTTTCTTCTCATTTAAAAAATGGTTTCACTTGAAAATTAAACCATATCTGTGATATCACCAAAGAGATTCAAGTTGCAGGCAAGTAGAATGTCAAGTGCCTTGCAACTGTATGTCTTCCCAATAAGACAGTCTTACAGATTTAGAGACTTTTTTGTTGGTTATGTTACATAAATTAACATGTGTTTTCTGTTTTCAAAGGGCATAAGCCTATGACCGCATTACCTGAGTGATTGTCTGTACGCATAAGCCTCACTTAATCCTCTCTGCAGCGCTGCCTCCGGAGACTCAACAGTTGGGCTGAACTAAATGGCTGAGTTGGTGAAGAATGGGGTGGTCTGTGGGCTTCACTTTAAAACTGAATTCTCTTTTCTATCCTAATGGCTTGGACAGAAAGGGCCCAGAGGTCTGAGAGGGGGGAAACATAAACTATTTCCCTCAGCCCAAACTAAATAAAATGGGCAAAAGGGTTTTGGACAGGAGAGATGTGCCTAGCACACCTTCCTCCAAAGAAGCCCCTTTTTTTTTTTTTTTTCTCCTAATGTGGAACATTGAAAAATTAATCCCTGCCTTTTGTCACCTAGTAGTTATGGATTGAATGATGCTTTTTAACCCTTTTTGCCAAATCTGTTGCCCCCAGAACACAACAAGGATGCCAGCCTGCTAAACCAAGCACGCTGTTGTCCGGAGACAGCCAACTGACCTGGAGTCTGCACAATCCTTCCCCATGTGGGAAGGCCACCCTCCCCTCCACACCCCCACTGTTATTAGGGATTTCTGGACCCAAGGGTAGGTAGGACGACGACCATGTCCAGCTTAAAGCAGCTAGAGGAGCTTGAGACCTTCGCCCATTGTCCTTTACAAGATTACAAAGGGTCTTAATATCTGAGAGGGAGGGATAGTTATTTTTTACGAACCATGGGTATGGACTTGGGGGGGGATGCTGGGGGAGGGAGATACTGGGTGGAGGGGAGTAAAGGGGAAAAAATTGGAACTACTGTAACAACATAATCAATAAAATATACTTTAAAAAAAAAAGAAGTATCACAAAGGCTAGAAAGAAATCACTTCCTTATTTTCTAAAAGAGAATAAATAAATTTGAATTTCTCTTTGATCTGAAAAAAAAAAAAAAGAATCTTAGGGAAAAAGCAGGCTGGGGTTGTAGGACATGAATTTGGTTTTATAAATGCTGTGTTTTGTCGCTCTGAAATAAAAGGGATGTGCACTAGGCAGTTGCATATGCTAGTTTGTGTCTCAAAAGATTGTGAGTGTTGGGGATATTGATTTAGGCATATATTAACATTTAATGTTTGAAGCTATGGGCACAGATGAGAATTCGAGAGATAGGAAGTAGAAAAAAGAAGACAACTTAGAGTAAGCACTAAAGGATTGAAGATGAGCCTGTATTAGAGACTGGTAATTCATATTCAAAAGAGAAGGACATTCAAGAGGGTGCTGTTAAAAAATTAGCCACACACATATACATATATGTATATACATATATGTACAGTTGACCCTTGAACAACATGGGGGTTAAGAACACTGATTACCCACAGAGTCAAATTTCAAATATAACTTAAATCAGTCCTCTACATACATGGATTTCAAACCAACAGTTAACCCTTGAACTGTACCACTCAATTGAATTGAGTGGATTAACTGAAAAAAATAAAATCTATATGTAAGTGGAACTATGCGGTTCAAACCCCCATTATTCAGGGTAAAATGTGTATGTATATTTTTAAATGAGGGAGAAGTCAGTCATGTTAAAAGTTGCTGAGAGCTTAAGTAATATAAGAACTGAAAAGTATCCACTGAGTTTAACTGCATAGTTCTGAAACTTATAAGGTAGAAGATTCTTCCCCCAACAATCACAAATAAAACTGTAAATAATACAGAGCCTCGTGCTCTGAATTCTGTTATATCTCTTTTCTTGCCAACCCACACCTACCCCAGGGGGATGAATCAGGAATGCTAATACACACCCTTGGACTCCTAGTGAAAACTAGAAAAACATGACTTAAATTTTTAAAAAAATCAATAAATAAGAAAACTATGCATAAGAAATAATTTATATGCACAGACTATTTGAGCTGAAAGACATATTACAGATCATCTAATCAAACACCTTCATTTTTTTAATGAAAAAATTAAAATTCAACCAAGGTAACCTAAATTTATTTCCCTTTTATTCTTTAGGATCAATTTTCTCCTCCCTTTTGAATGTGTGTTAAAGTTTAAAAATTCTTTCAGTGCTTATGAAGTCCACACAGAGGACACTGTATTACAATAATATAAGTCAAGTCAGTCTGAGAATGTGCTGGGTATTTTCTACATCTAAATGAGAAGAAATCAATCTACATATTTTAATACCTTTGCTATGCTATTACAGCATTGTTGAGTTAGACTTGTTCTTTATTAGTTTTATGGTAAATGGGAAATAGAATTATAAGGGCTGAAGAAGTTAGCTAAATCACTTTTCATAGGGTGAGAACACAAAAGGAATAGCACCGCACCTACATAAGAAATACACTCTTAATATTCTGGTATTTTCTGTACAAGGTTTTCATTTCCTGTTGTATATTTTTGATGGGATGAAGCAAGAAGCAAGTAACAAACAGGAATGACAGTGAAAATAAGCCTGAGGAAAGCTAACTTAAGCTGCTCCCTTATGTGATCAATCTGTTCTGCTTTGGAAAAAACTGCATTTGCCAGGGGGTTAGAGCAGTGTATTAGTTTTGAATCAATCTTTCCTTTTTTCCAACTTCCTAATACTTCTCAATCTGCCCTGGTCAGACACTTGAATGGTGGAAAGTCTCTATTATTCATCAAATACCTCAAGCTGTTCCTGTCAAGTTTCTCAACTCATTTCCTATAGCGATTCCACAAAAATACAGCCAGAAAGCTGCTCTGCCGGTTATGAGCTCACCTGAAGAAAGAATGCGTAAGCCAGACGTCTGCGAGAAAGGAGATGGGCTGGAAACCTGTGCTCTCCCAACACCTGCAGTTTGTTTGCTTTGTCCCAGCTGTGAAACTTGACTTCCAACAATCCGATAATTCACTTTCATCTTTCTGAAACTTCCTCGCTAACAAGGGGGAACTCCTTCCTCAGGGAGGAAGAAGATGTTCATAAGAACAGCACCGTTTCCTATGCACTTTTTAGTCAGATTAAAGGCATTTAGATTTGGGAGTCCGTTACATAATTGTTTAGAAAGCATATGAGGTAAGTAACTAGGAGTGGAATAAACTTCAAAATATGAAAAGGAAAACGAGCAATTTAGGCAAGATGTTTATTACCTTGGTGGAACATTTTGTATTTGTGCTCAGTTCTAAGCAAAATGTACTGTCCTATAAGACCTTTTTGTTTTTATTTATTGAAAATTCAGGATATTTACATAAGAGAGAAATAGAACAATATTATTTTGCTTTAAAACCTCACTTTTCTGTGTGTCCTATGATTAAATAATATGACTTGGAAGACTGAACTGAAAATAACACATGCTAAACACGCTTGCTTTTCTTGGTCAGTTTTAGTTTTGTCTCAGACTGTCAGTAAAATGGTGTACTTGTAGGACTCAAAGAGGGTTCCAAAAGGAATAATAAATATGTTGGCTTAGAAAGAAACTATCCAAAAATCATCAACAGAGAACAGAAAAGGTTCTAAAAAAAAGATAACTCTACAATAATTCTCATTAATGTTACAAAGATCAACATATATTCAAGAAATGGAACAGGCTAAATCAAAAAAGTTTAATTGATGTTGACTTTTTAACTAATCGTGTAGGCTTTATGTAGATACAGCCTTAAAATTTACAAATCTATAAACAAACAAACAAAAAAAAAACCCTACTTTTTACTCTTAGTATATTTCATTCAGGACAATAATTAAGGAAAATTTTCCTGAATTAAAAAGTCAAATATTAGATTTTAAAAATATCATTTTGTCTGAAAATAATGTATAGCCCAGATGAATTTTCAAAGTCAACATGAGTCTTAAATTCTTAATAACTAAGTTGATTTTTTATACTATAAAAATCCATGCATAATTTTGTTTACTGACCTCTTATCTAGTACATTTTTAGATGTGATGGGGAAAGACTGTGTCAACAGATTATCCATCTCCTCGAAGAATCCACAGTGTGTTAGGGGACAAAGTTACCACCAAACAGTGAGAAATATGAGAGCACTAGGGGGTTCAGATGATCAGATTATTAACATGAAATTTAAGCGAGGAAAAGCCTAAGAACACGGGACCAGGATACATAAAATAAAGAAGGAAACAGATATGCATTGTCCATTAAGAGAGAAGTATGATCAAGGTACAAAGGTTAACCATGGAAATGTCTGATGTCAACTGAACTCTTATCAGGTAATTTAAATCTTTACAGAAAAATATAAAACTAGTTTACTGGTAAAGAATAAAACTTACAAAGAAAAATTAGGGGGGCTGTAAACAATATAATGTAATGGTTAAAAACTTGGGCTTTGGTGTCGACTGCATAGATGAAAAATTCTGATATTCACCAATGGAAAAAATAGCATTGTATACTTAGGATTAAATATATTAATATACACATATATATGTAATTAGGGTATTGCCTGGAACTTAGTGAATATCAATAATGATAACTAATGTTGTTACTATTATTATTTTTAAAGTTTGAGCATTATTTGGGATTTATAATCAATAGTCAATTAATGATAATTGAAGAATTATCAAGTGGACAGATTATCAGTTATATCTGGGCAGTTTAATTTCAGAAAAGAATCCTCTTTGGATATCCCAGAGCATTTTACCTATACTACATTACAGCATGTATCTTTTAATTTTGTTATAATTAGTTATGTGCAAGTTCTATTTAACCTGGAGGTATAAGATCATAGAAGACAGTGACAGTACTTATTTATCTTCAAATCTTTAGGGCATGTGGGACAGCACCTTATAAATAGCAGATGCTTACGAGTTTTACTTAAATGAATGAATACGTGACTTCCTACTGTGGAAGGGCTAAGAATGTGTGGAAGCAGAGTTACAGAGACTAACGCTTTGGCCAGTCCCATTGGGAGGGAAGAAGAAGGAGGAGCAAGGGCCAACCAAGATGGGCAACTATAAGTTTGGGAGGAGACACAGGATCTGATGAAGTCTTGACTTCTAAGTAGGACTTGGCTTTCACAAAGATTATTTTCTGTAAAATTTATAACGTTGCATTTGTACCAGGTTTTACATTTAAACTCCCCAAAGACATCAACAAATAGTTCTTTAATAAGACTTTGAATATGTAATTTCTGTTATTTTGTTGGAAATATAATAAATGATCAGCAAAGTGAAATCAATTTAAATACCAACAGAAGAAAGAAGAGTATATTTCTTTCAGTGGTTTTCCTAGTCTTGTAAGTTTTGACCTTCCTTGTTATTCCAGAAAAAATTTAAAGAACATAAAGTGGTAATTAATTCCTTTCTAAGAAAAATTAATATCTTCTATTTATATAATATTGATCAAAATATATAATTTGTTAGGAAGGCATAATAATGCTAAGAAGGGTTTTTTAAAAAGTACTTAGTCTAGCAGTCAAAATGCACTTTTAGTTGCATGAGGAATTTTTTTATTTGTACTTGTGAGGAAATGGGAACTAAAACATGTTCTTGATGATTTTACCTCATGTAACACATAGTCTTGGTGAAATACTTTAAAAAATCAAAAATTGTGTACTCAAACCAAAGTATTTGAAAAAACATAGATGTTTTAGCTTTTTAGAAAATATAAATCATAGATTTATATTACTTTCATATTTCCTATTGTATAATAACCAACTTTGAACAACTGCATGCATTGTATGTGTGTGGGGGGGGTGGGCAGTGAGAAGTCAGAATATTTAAAAAATAGGTAACTTAGAACAGTTTTTAAAATGATGATGATGATGATGATGGTGATGATGATGATGATGATTTTAGATCCACTTAGGGGTAGCTTCATTCTCCTTTTATGAGCTATCATCTGAAGTTCCCAGCCTTAAGGTTAGAATTCTTCAAGCATGTTTATACTCCATGAACCCACCCCTGCCAGGTCATAGCTAACTAGCCCAGGGATGGGTGACAGATTGAGAATGCATCAAGAGAAACGTTGAGGCAGGCTAGGTGGAATTTGAAATTGGGACAGAGAGAGACTGGGTCAATTATCTGTGGCAACTGGACGTGTGAGTCTACATATTGCAGTGGGTGAAGGCACCACGTGGGTGGAGTCAGGGCGGACTATACCCAGCGAAGACTCTAGGCTCCATTTCCTGTCTCCATCTCTCAAAAGCCCTGTACACACTTCCTCTGTGTGGCACTCCGGGCCTTCAAAACGCATTCTCCTTTCTGCTCAACTGCTGTCAGAGAGTTTCTGGGTTCTGAAACCAAACCATCCCTGGCCGACTTACAGAATAATACATTCAATCGAAAAGTGAGCTGAGAAGTCAGTGCCTGCAAGAACAGCTGCCAAGGATGTAGAGGTCGTTAGAGATGAAATAGATTGTGCTCCATGGTTCTAGTTACCAGTGCATGCAGGGTGAGGTGGCTTAGCTTTATGTCCTGCCCAATAGTTGTACCTACCATCACTTTCCTTTCGTGGCTATGAAACAAAATGAGCAATGCTATATAATACATACATTGAAAAAAATCTGTTCCTCTTAAATATGAGGAATTTAATACATATCTGGGTCAAGTCTTTGGTATTTTCTACCACCCTTCATAAACTACTTGAGCTGATCCAGTTCTATGGTTTTAATTATCCTCAATTTGTTCATGATTTGCAACTTGTACCTCCAGCTCTCATCTTGCCCTCTGACTCTAGAGTTTTATTGCCCGCTGCGTATTTGATACTTCCAGCCTGTGAGTAATCTCAAACTTGACAAGTTCAAAGTAGGACTCTCAAATTCTACCCTCTGAACCAGTCTTCCCCTGTGTTCCCATTTCAGAAAATGGCACCTCCATTCATTAATTCCTCTGACACAAAACCTTGGAGTTATCTTTGACTTTCTCTTCCATTCCACAGCCAATCTACAAGCACAGCATGTTGGTTCTACCTTCAAAATATACTCAAACCCTGGCCATTTCCCCCCACTCTGCCACCATCACTGGAGTTCAATCCAGCACCATTGGTTTCTACTGCTCTCCTAGGTGCCATTCTTAAATCTCCTGAAAGAGTAATTTTCAACACACATAATATGAGTCATGTGACTTCCCTATTTCCAGAACTCCAGCAGTTTCAGGTCACATGTACAAAAAAATTCCAAAGTCTCTAAAGCCTGCACGATGAGGCTCTGACTTCTTGTCCCAAATCCTCTTTGATTTTCTCTCAAATCTACACGGGTCTCCTTGCTTTTACTCTAACACAATTACGTTTTTCTTGCCTCAGGATTTTGTATTTGGGGGTTCCTCTGCATGGAAGGCTCTCCTCGTGTCTTCCTCTACCACTTTGTTCATGATTTTCATCAAATGCAGCCTTTTCAGGAAGTTTTTCTTCAATCTTCCTTCCTAAAGTACCAGTCTTAATGTTATCTGGTAATATAGTTTTTCTTTCTTTTTTTTATTGTTAATCTAAGCTATCAGAATTAAGCTCCAAAAAGGAGAAACATTATTTATTTTGTCCACTGAAGCATCCCCAGAACCTAGAATCACATCAGGCTTATCATAGGTGCTAAATAAATATATCCTGAATGTGTTTAAGCTTTCCAATACATAAAATTGCTTATTTTTAATAAAAAACAATTCTTCAAAATGTATTTTGAGATTTTAGAAAGTGTGATTTGAGATTTTAGAAAATGGCAAAGTGAGTTTTAAAACATACATATCTGACATATTTAAAGTACATAATTTAATAAATTCATCAAAACATCTCTCAGAACATTTAAAATGCACAATTAGTATGTGTTCAGATATATAAATGCTGTCCTGTTTAAAATGTACTTGATTAATTCATGCAGCAGTAGACTCTTGTGAAACACCCAAGATGGTGAAACAATCAAATCAATAAAACTATCCTTCACCTGCCCAATTCCCTCAGGCTCCTCCATAATATCTCCTTCCAGCCCCTCTTTGTCTATCTTCCCCCATTTAACAGGCAACAACGGACTCATCTCTTCCAGTGACTGCAGATTTGTCTGCATTTTCTAGAATTTCAAATAAATGTAACCATATAGTATATACTCTTCTTTTTAATCCTTTTTTTTTTAAACTCAGCAGGATGGTTTTGAGGTGCATTCATACTGCTGCACATGTAAATAACTCATTTAATTTTACTGCTGAGTAGTATGCCATTGTATCATTAGAAGAATTTGTTCTTCCATTTACCTGTGATGGTCATTAGGGTTCTTTCCAGTGTGGACTATTACAAATAAGGCTGAGGCAATGAACATTCAGGTACATGTCTTATACGGATGTCTGTTTCCATTTCTCTAGGGTAGGGGATGGCAAGAGTGTAATGGTTGTATTATACAACAGGTGTTAAACTTGTATGAAATAGGAAAATTGTTTTCCAAAGTAGTTGTAAGATCTGTTATCACTAGTTGGTCCACGCTCTCCCCAGTACTTGGGGTTGTGAGTCCCTTTAATTGTGAATATTTTAATAGGTGTGAAGTGGCATCTCATTGTAGTTTTAATTTATATTTCCATAAAAACCAGTGTTGATGATTATTTTTCATGTGCTCATTTGCTATACTTATATTTTCTTGGTGAAGTATCATTTCAAATTTTTGTCCATTTATTCATTTAAATGATTTGTTCTTATTGAGTTTTGAAAAAGTTGTATCTATTATAAATAAAAATACTATATAATTTGCTCATATTATGTATAACTTTAATTAATGTGGTTCAATTTTTTATTCTCTTGATACTGTCTTTCAAAAACAGAAGTTAGTAATTTTGATGAAGTCCAATTTTATACATTTTTTACTAGATTGTGCTTTGTTTGGGCATATCTAAGATGTCTTTGCCTAACCTGAGG
Organism: Furipterus horrens; assembly: GCF_987537825.1. Classification (NCBI taxonomy): domain Eukaryota; kingdom Metazoa; phylum Chordata; class Mammalia; order Chiroptera; family Furipteridae; genus Furipterus; species Furipterus horrens. The sequence continues at coordinate 9,002,997 of NW_028327182.1, forward strand.
TCAAAAATTTTTTCCTCTTGTTTTGTATGTATTATAGGTTTAGGTTTTATATTTAAGACTATGATAGAATTTAAGTTAAATGTTACACATAATATAAGGTATGGTTTATAATTTTTATGCATGTCCAAATGTTTCAGGGCTATTTGTTGAAAACACTTTGTTTCTCCACTGAATTACCTTTGTACCTTTGTGAAAATTTAATTATTTACATATATTTTTCATTTTGTTCTTTTTATCTATTTGTCTACCTTGATTCTAGTACCACACAGTCTAAATTTCTGTATCTTTCTACTAAGTCTTAAGTCAGGTAGTCTAAGTCCTTAAACATCATTCTTTTTCAAACTTGTTTTGCTCCTCTAGGTCCTTTGCTTTGCTGTATTATTTTCAGAGTCTGTTTGTTAATTTCTGCACAAGCCTAAAGAACAGATCAATTTAGGAAGAAGTGAGCTCTCAACAATATTGAGTCTTCCAGCCTGTTAGAATGGTGCATCTCTCCATTTGGGTCTTCTTTATTTTCTCTTAGAAATGCTTTGCAGTTTTCAGTGTATAAGACTTGCATGTTTTTGACAGTTTTAAATATTTTGATAAATAATATGGTTGTTTATATCACACTAGAGAAAGTTTTGGCTGAAAATTGTATCACAGCATCTTTGCATCTTCCGTATCTGCCAAACACACTTAGTACGTGTTTATTGTATTTATTAAATGCTTTCATGGTGAAGAGCTCCTAACAGCCATTCTAACCCAAACATTTACATAAATGTAGTGTGAGATTATGGGGTGAAAGTTGGTAGTAGAAGCAGTGTAAATGTTACATAACAGAAAACCACCTGGATAAATTTATGGGGCACTGGGATTTAAGAATATTAGAATTTTTAAGTAAGAAATATATTTTTATTTAAAATGTATTTTATTTAATTTGAATAGTACCTTTATTTTACTATGATGAGGACCTACAGGGAAGACCACAGAATTAGTTTGATTCATCTTCATGGCCCCTCTAAAAATGATGATTAGCTTTCTTAGTTAATTCCCATCTCATTGCAACAAAAATAGAACAAGAGACTCTTCTGACATTGGCAGGGTGGCTTGGTGCTCTAACCAACCACCATTACAGAACACCTAGGGAAAGCAATAAAATCAGTGCTCGAAGGTAGGGATTCTCTAAAATACAATGTTTTCCATAATACAAACCTTGAAACGCTGGTATTTTAAAAAGATGTGCTTTAGTTATTTTTTAAGGTAGAAATAACCTAATTTACTTATCGATTAGCTCATTACATTCTAAAAGGATACTTAGCACTTACTAGGAAAAGTCAAGAACTATTTCATTTCTTCTTTTTCAATTTGGATGCCTTTTATTTTCTTTTTTCTCATCTAATTATTTTAGGTGGAACTGCCAGCATAATTTTTAATAACAGTGGTGAATGCAGACATCATTGTCTTATTCCTGATCTTGTGGAAGTTCTCTTTTATTCCCACCTATTTCAGTGGTTTTATCCTAAAGGGCTGTTGAATCTGTCAAGTGCTTTGTCTGAATCAATTAATATTATCATGTATCTTTTGCTTTCATTCTGCATAGGTAGTGTATTATGCTGTATCATTTGTGTTTTATACTCTAGCAATGAATAATCTAAAAAGGAAACTAAGACTACAGTTGCATACGGAATAGCATCAAAAATAACAAAACACTTAGCAATAAATTTAACCAAGGAGGTGAAGGACTTGTACACTGATAACTATAAAACATTGCTGAAGTAGTTTAAGACCTATGGGCTAGAGATAGTTTATTCAATAAATGGTGTTGGGAAAATTGGATGGATACATCCAGAAAATGAAACTAGACCTCCTTGTTACATTACACACAAGAATAAATTAAAAATGAATTAAAGATTTAAATATTAGACCAGAAACCATAAAAACCCTAGAGGAAAAAACACAGGCAGCAAAATCTTGGACTTGCTTGTAGCAATATTTTATCAGATATATCTCCCCAAGCAAAGGAAACAAAACAAAAAATAAACAAATGGGACTATATCAAACTAAAGGGTTTTTTTTTTTTTTGCACAGCAAAGGAAAACATCAACTAAATAAAAAGATAACCCACAGAATGAGAGAACATATTCACCAATGCATCTGATAAGGGGTTAATAAAAAAAATTTATAAAGAAAGTACAAAACTCAATACCAAGAAAACAAACAACCCAGTTAAAAAATGGGCAAAGGATCTGAATAGTCAGTTCTCCAAAGAGGACATACAGATGGCCAACAGACATATGAAAAGATACTCAACATCACTAATCATCAGAGAAATATAAATTAAAACCACAATAAAATATTATTTCACACCTGTCAGAATTGCTGTCATCAATAAATAAGGAAACAAGTGTTGGCAAAGATGTGGATAAAGGGGAACCCTTCTGCACTGTTGGTGGGAATGCAGATTGATGCAGCCTCTGTGGAAAGTAGTTTGGAGATACCTCAAAAATTAAAAGTGGATCTGCCTTTTGACCCAGCCTTTATACCACTTCTGAGAATATATCTGAAGGAATCCAAATCACTAATTCTAAAGAACATAAGCACCTTATGTTCATAGCTGCATTATTTACAATCACCAAGATATGGAAGCAGCCCAAGTGTCCATCAGTAAATGAGTGGGTAAAACAACAATGGGACAGTTACAGAATGGAATACTAGAGATTCAGGGCAATCCCTATTAAAATAGCAATGGCATTTTTCACAGAACTAGGACAAAATTTTTAAAAATTTATATGGAACCACCAAATACCCCAAATTACCAAAATAATCTTGAGAAAAAAAAGAACAAAGTATAGGCATTACCGTACTTGATATCAAACTATTCTAGAAAGCTATAGTAATCAAGACAGCATGGTACTGGCATAAAAACAGAATCTGAATGGAAACCCCAGACACTGGTGCGGCCAATATGTAAACATGTGGATGTTCCTCCTAAAATTAAAAATAGAACTGCCTTATGACCCAGGAATTATACTTCTGAGCATTTATCTGAAACATCTGAAACACTAATTTGAAAAACATACATGCACCCATATGTTCAGTATGGTGTTACCTACAGTAGCCACTTTAATCCAACCTAGGTGGTCATCCATGGGCAAATGGATGAAGAAGTGGTACCTACGCAAAGGAATATTACTCACCCATAAAAAATAAAATCTTATCATTTACGACAACATGGATAGACCTAGAGTACATATTATGTTAAGTGAAGTAAGTCAGAAAGCGAAAGACAAATGCCACACAATTTCACTTACATGTGAAATCTAAAAATTAATGAACACAAAAAAACCTAATTCAAAGAAAACAAATTGATGGTTGCCTGATGGGAGAGTGGACGAAAAGGAGAAAGAAATGCAGAAGTACTAACTGCCAATTATAAAGGTTTTCACGAGGGTGTATAGTATAGGATGGAAATATTATCATACTGTCAGATGGATACTAGACTTATTGGGGTAACTATTTTGTAAGTTATATAAATGTCTAATCACTATAAAGTATATCTGAAATTAATATGATATTATATATCGTATGTAATTAAAAAAACTTTAAATTATAAAATCATTTTCCTAGTAGCCTTTAAAAATTAATCAATCAGATTTAAGGTGTTTTTTTGTTAGGTAATTTTCATGCTAAGCTGATTCATTTACACATATCATCCTTTGTGAAATTATGTTTGACCTAGAAATGTATATGAGACAAATTCTTTTCCAGTATCTTACTATATAAAAGTAATCTTTATTGGTAATATCAGCTCTTAATAGGTGTAATTAATAAAGGTACAATTTATGATTACTTAGTAGAATTATCATTGCTTTTAAAGTATTGAGGTTTTTATATTATAAATGAGAGTGCGAGGGCTTTATTGCTAAAGTAGAATAGGGACATTGACAAAGTGATACAAATATAAATGGAATATCTTTTATAAAAAATAATTCCTCCATTAAGTGTGTTATATAATATTTTTTTGCTACGTGACTATAATATTTAGAGAAAATGAATTAATCAATTTTATTGGTATTACTGTATTATAGATACACACGTGTGTGTGTGTGTGTGTGTGTGTGTGTGTGTGAGTGTGTGCATAAGTGTGTTTGTGTGAATTCCTCCTGAAGTTTGACTTTGGATTTTCCTATATATATATATAGTCTTTTGCATTGTTTGCTTGAGAAGCCAAATCCAAATTCAGAGAGAATCATCTATTCCTTTTGTAATCATTTTTAGTTACCTTCATAGAAAGAACTCAGCAGATCTACTCAGTCTTTAAGTTTTTCAAAAACTTGTCATCTTTCATGCAAAGAAAGTTTACTGTACTTTAAATATTATACATACAAGGGTGGATTTTCATGTACACGAAATAAAAATGTATAATTACAATGTAATTAAAATAAAATATGAAGAATATTTTTAAGTTGAATTTACAGAGAAACAAGTTCTAAAGTAATCTTTGAATCCACATTGGAAATGGCCAAACACTGTGCCCTTCTAGATATGTAGGCGATAATACAATTTGCTTTTAGAGTTAGAGGAGCTCAAGTTGAGTCCTCTATAGCTCCCTGAGCAAGTCATTTAACCTCTTGTTCTTGTCAATAATTACAGGTGTAATAAGACCTCCGTTTCACACCTCGCTAGATTATGGCAATAGGCTATTTGTAAACATGGCTCTGGAGTACAGCTTGATATGAGGAACTAGGACAATATGTTCAAGACCTTGCTGTGATCAGACTCTATGCCTTTTTACTATAATAATGGAAACCACATCAAACTCAGATATATTACAGATAAAATTTTATTTTCACTCGTAGAGTACCCTCTGCACCTGTGTGACAACAACTACACGTTCTTTCCTTGTCTCAAACGTAATTGTTTAATAGGGTGTAACCATTCATTCTTTTGAACACTTCCTAGTAGGGAAACTGAAGCCAAAATGATTTTAAAGGACTTGTCCAAGGATAGGCAGAGGGTAGCAAACCTAGTCCTAAAATTCATGTTGTCTATCTCCTAGTTTTAATACCTTGGGGATCAGCAATATCTAACAGATAAAAAAAAAAAGGGAACATGCAAAAGAGAATATTTACCTCTCATTTTCCTAAATTTCCCCAGAAGAATGAACTGACTAGAAGGAAGAAATAGTCTCATTGTTAAGACTCTGAATGTAATCTTGAAATTAAGTAGACAAAAATTTCAAGGGTGAGTTCTTGGGGAAATGCTATTCTTTATAGTAGCCATTTTCAACCCTTTTCATCTCATGGCACACATAAGCTAATTATGAAAATTCTGTGGCCAATATGACCAAAATATCGGTATACTTTTGTTTAATTCACAATGAACAGCTATTGTCGTATTGGCTGTTGTCATTTCTTTATTTGACACTCTAAGGGAAAAGAGAGTGCCCCTGACTAAATAGTCAGGTTATTGCATGTTTTAGAAATTCTTGTAGCATGCCAGTGTGCCGCATCACACAGGTTGAAAATGGCTGCATTATAGTATTAATAAAAATAAGCTAGAAGCAAAGAGTTTAAATACATTCAAAGTGTCTGTCAATATATTATAAAGCATACAAGATAAAAGGGTGCCAAAAATTAAATATCAAATAATGTGAGAGGTATTTGAGTTGCTAAAACTGCATTTTTGCTAACTGGTCAGCCTAGTTTCTATATGTTTCAGGGTTAACATTTAAAATAACTCTATTAGAACAAGCTTCCCTAATGATTTTATATAAAGTCAGCCAAAATTTGAGTTCTGTAGCTACCTGCTAAAAACCTAACAATCTGAGACCCTTTGCAATAAAGTCTTCAGGTGATCAGACTTGAGGTTAAAATGAACTCAATCCTTAGAAATAGCTACCCCTTCATGAGTACTCCCTCCAACAATAGAATGACTGAGTAGACATTTTTTTCCCAAAGAAGACATACACATGGCTGGAAAGTACATGAAAAGGTGCTCAACATCACTAATCATCAGGAAAATGCAAGGGGATATCACCTGTAGATGGCTAAAAATAGAACTACCCTATGATCCAGCAATCCCACTTCTGTGAATACATACAAAGGGAAGGAAAATAGGATCGCCTAGAGATACCTGCACTACTAAATTAATTGCAGCATTAAACCCAATAGCCAGGATATACACATCTATCAAATCATATATATACACACTTTAAATATCTTACAATTTTATTTGTCAATCATAACTCAATAAAGCTCAAAATAGAAAAAGAAATTAAAAATAAATGCTCTATGTTGGGTACATTGTATGGTCCTAAGTGAAAAAACTAAAAGACTGTATCAAGCTCTGTCTATGAAGCATTTGTGTTATTTAATGTCTGTGTGTGGGGGTTGGGTGTATGTGTTTAATTTCCTTAAGAAGAAAGCAATTCTCTTTGAAAGCATTAACATATGTGAGCCTATCACCTCAGACCTAAAATATTGGGATATTTATAACAACATTGTGCAACAGATTTCTAGAAATGTTTTATTCATTTATTCATTTTCCTTTTAATGATTACATATGTTTTCAGGGAATAATGTATACACTGCTGGACATGTTAGATTTCTTCCTGTAAGCTTGAGTTGGTATTGACTGATAAGTGACATATGTATTCATATACCTAAGAAGTCCATGCAATCACTATATAAAAACTTAAATGGTAATTATTTTATGTTGTTGACATGATATATATTTATCTGTACAACTGCTTTCACCTTTAAAATAAATTACCCATTTAAAAACAAATTAGTTAAATTCACTATATGGTAAATTCATTCAGGAAAAAAAAAAAACAAGCCAGTTGTCAAATATTATATATCAATGTACCTAAGAAATGTCAGTTGTACTGACTTTACAAATAGGCACCTTTAGAAAAAAGTTCCTGTTACCATTCCAATTTTACAATAAAGGAAATAATTTTTACTGTTTGCAGCTTCCCTCATGGTTTGTCTTGAGATGAAAGCCTAAAGATCAAAAAATGTTCACTAATGCCAAGTTATTCTATAAACAATGCTCCCAGGCACCCTCCTGCCTCTTCTCTTTGCCAGAAGAAACACATGCCAGTTGCATTTACACAGCCCGCCCTGAATTTTGACAAGGAAGCAAAAGGATACAGCGCCAGCAAATACCAGAAGAATAACGCAAGGAATCTCACCTCAAACTGGGAGCACACTGTCAAGCGGTGGCAGCTGCAATGCTCACTCTGATCTTGACTTTGGTAATCTACCTCAGGTTTCCAAGTAAAACTGAAAAAATATTTTTTTCTTTTGTATAAACTAACATCATGAACAAGTTAGATGACTATCTGCCGTAATATATATTTTGAATTTTAACACTTCGTTTTCTTCCTGTTGCTTTTCTTTATTCAAGTAGCTTTGACAGTATCCCTAATTATTAAATTTTGCTTTTGCCTATGGTGATGATTGGCAGGCCGGTTCTCTCCATGACTGCCAAAGTTAAACAGCAATAGTATGAATCATAAATATAAAGAGACAACCGCAACAGCATTTTATAGTGCTTGCTCAAGTTTAGGTATTCTGCCAAGTGCTTTACATATCTTACCCCTCTTAATTTTCACAACAGCCCTATGAAGTATTATAATGATCTCTACTGAACAGATGAGATTAAGAGTGAACAAAAATGAAATAAATTGCCTCATAACTCATAACCGATAAATGAAAAGAGCTCTTCCTCAAACCCAGAAATATCCAATGCTGAAGGCTGTTCTTTGCCTTATGCTCCACTGCCTCCTAATAAAATCTGTGACAGTTTTGTCACCTGAGGGCTCTAAGAAAGGTCTTCTTTAAAGTATAAGAACATGCTTCGCTCTAATATTCTATAGGGTGCTTCCTATGAGTGGCATGGGATTTGTTGTCTGAGGACAACCAGCTGATGAGTGCAAAAAATAATTCCTGATGGGTGGAGGAAACCTATGTGCCCCGAATGAGTTTCCTCTTCAGTTAGGAGAGCTCAAGGAGTCACCAGCTGCCCGCACCGCCACCTCATTTGCTCTGAACACCCGGTTCTGGCGTTCTCATTCAGAAAAGTCTTTGAACTGCCTTGTGCTGTGTAGATTACACAATTCTGCGGCAGAATGGATTACATTTCTGGAAGAAAATATGCTAAGCGAATCGTTGTAAAGGGAAGCAATAAATGAAATAACCTCTGCCAAATACCACTATCCGCTTGCTGATTTCGGACCAAAGGATATTAGCCCTCTTAATGCAAAATTAGAGATTCTGTAGACTTTTCAGATGAAAGTAACTGAACATAATCAAAAGGTTGAAAAATAAAATCTGTGAGGAAAAGTAAAAAATGCAGGGATATATAAAATCTGAAAAGAAAAAGTGGTTAATTCAAGACCTTATAAATAATTATTTCAAGGTGAATAGAGCTAGAGATTTATATAGTAATACCACAACAAAAATGCAGATATTACACAAAAGAAAAAAAAATTGTAAAGGGATTGGGATCTGAAACTATGAAATATTTAATATGGAGATTTAAAACAATTAAAACATTACAAAATCATCTCTGCAGAATAGTTTACTTGCTTGAGGTAAGAAACCAGGCTACAACATTTCAGGTGGCTGAATTTATGCATTGAGATCTGATTATTCATAATTAAAGGCCATATTGGTCAGTGGTATATTAATGACATAGTGTTCAAATTAGCATCATTTTAATAAAAGATTTAACTACAGAGTAAAATAAATTTAGACACACTCTCCTTTACTGAGCACCACTTTGATGTTAGCTCTGAAGTACAATATTTTTTATTTGCTTAATAAATATCATTCTATTGAGGAAAGTTGTTATTTAAAAAAAAATCCAGCCAAGATAAATGAAAGACAGCATTTCCTTTTAATTTTCCAAAGGTACTCAAAATGTTGGGGAATGTGTTCAAAGTTTAGAATATTCCAGCCCACATGCCAGGAAACTCTTTGGCAGCATGAATCATGAATCTCAGACTCCAAATTTCTCAGTAAAATGCTGCATGCCACTCACTGTGTGGATATGGGGAAGTTTTTGAACTATATTCATTTTGTCAGATCTCAAATACTTTTTGAAATGATCACAAGCAATATTTAACCAAGGCAAGTGTATTGAAAGCCATTGAATTTTAAGAGGTCTAGGCAGCATCTATACACCTGAAACTAATGCAATATTGAATACCAACTGTAAATAGATAATAATTAATTTAAATATATATATATACACACACACATACACACACACACACACACATACATAAAAGTAATGCCTGTGAAGATTTAGATATGTTTTTGCACCAACAGGTAATACTAACCATGTGGCTAGAGCTTTCATAGTGTACAAATAGCTGTAATAGCTCTTACCTCAGAAAGAGACAGCCCACAAGTCCGTTAGTTATGATTACGCTTAAGCAACTGACTGAAGGAGGGCTTGGTGTTTGGTTCTTACTAATGAACTTCACATCCTCAGAAAGTGAGCAAAGGCCCGTAGTGTGTATTGGAAGAGTGATGGTGGTGTGACTTTCCTGGTTGCTCTGAAACAAGTTTACTGATGTAAATGCCACAGGGAACAGCAGTAATTGAAACACCCGTGATTTCACACTGCCCTTACTTCTGCGAGAAGGCTGAACCTTTTCTAAACATAACCTTGAATTGAAGTAATGGTTTTGTGATTTTTACCCTCTGTGGAAGGAAAAAGAGAGAGGGATTATCTACTTTGGGATAGTCAGGATTTGAAGAGTCCAAGCTATTAATATATCCTTGAAACTGGACTCTTTGATAAGGTAAGAACTAGCCATCACAGCAAGTCAGGAAATACCTTAAGTTTTAGCAACATGATATAATGGGGTGGACAACTTGAACCAAATCTGAGGCTCTGTCACCTCCATTTTATTCACCAGCTCCTGTATTCCCTAACAGCACACGTTATTTAAATGCCTATTCATCTATAGTGAAATGACAAACAGAAGAAAAGCAATTGACACACACTTAGGAAAAGTGGGTGAGGAAAGGCAGGGTGGTTTATTTTATTGGAATGACTAATGGTGCTACCAATGCAAACACTCAGACTCAGCAATATCTATAGGAACCTCAAATAAGATGAATCAAAAACAAATCAAGTTGTAAACCCACTGAATGAACTCCTCGGAAACCTGTTATCTATCGCCATAATCCCCCCTCATTTCTCATCTGATTTTGCTTACACTTTATTTTCAATGCCTTGTGCCTTTACATTCATTTCCTGGTCATTTTGGATTTTCTTCTTCTGTTACACTGCAAATTCGAAAATGTCATGTGCACGATTCTTTGCTATCTTAAAAAAAAAAAAAATTAAGACTAATTTATCTTAAGAGCTGCCATGTGTTAATATGGCCAAGGAATGGAGAGCAATGTTTGGCCTATGCACGCATTACAATTTTTTGAATGAATGATTACATAGAGCAGTCTGCCAATTTCACATATAAATATTTTATATTAATGTGTTTTCTTGAACACAAAGCTTAATCTGAGAGTTTTAACTACATGAGAGGAATGTAGTCTGGGCAGTAGGACTTTTGGAGCATGACTTTGAAATCAACATGAGGTCAGACACCTTCCCACTTATGTTATTGTCAGTCTATAGATCCTCATTTACACCAGTAACAGGGAAGTAAGCCACAAAGAGGAAGTTATTTTTCACTAAAAGAAAAAATGAGAAGTCTGGTAAATCTTATTAAGTGTTGAAAGAGATTGTTAAGGAAAGCGGAATCTTTTCTCAAAGTCTTTCTAAATTACTTGTTTTTTATGACTTTTATACAATTTTTTTTTTTTTTTTGAGACAGAGCAAAGGAACTGTGTGAGATCTAAGACACTACATATTTCAATACTGGAGTTCATTAAGAACAGTTAATAGATACAAATCACAAAGCTATTTTAACAGTTTCTGTAGCAATGTGTGTTTTATAATTAAATTAATGTATTTAATTTTTGAATGTTGATTTTTAAAATTTGTTTAATCTATTGTTTGGCCACAAATTGAATTTTTTCAATGCATGAAAATGAAAATTTGTGGCAGCCTAATCTGAAAGTGAGGCTTTATTTTGTAAAAGTTAAAAAGAGTAACAAGGAAATCATACACTATATTTAGTGTAAATTTTTAAAATGAAATTAAAAACAGATATGAAAATCCCACAGACAGCTGAGATAATAGTCCTGTCTAAATACTTTGAAATTTTCTGCCTTGAAATTTTATATCTTGAGAAGTAAATTTGCTTTTTATAGTGTAGGCTATCATTACAATAAGGCAAACTGAATAGTTTTTCTTTCTCAAATATTCTAAAAATCCTCAGTATAGAGAATATTTAGTTTTCCAATGAAAAAAATATAAATGTTTTAATAACTGGTTCAAACTTGGAAAGCAAAAAAAAAAAAAAAAAAAAAAAAAAAGCATTGCATTCTGCCTGTATCAATTTAAATTATGAAAACATCAGAGAGAGTCTCACTTTGTCGACTGTTTTGTCCTGCAAATGCTGACTAACTTTCCACCTTGTAACACCTGCAAAAATCCATTAACAAATATCCAAAAACTATGTCTGATATTAGAGTTTGATTGGGCTTCAACAGTATTCTTAGGCCTCCGATGCCCAGTTTTCCAGGGAGGAACAAGGGCATGCCTGTTCTCTTTGGCATGCCCAGTCTTACATATATGAAACAACATGGCTGTGGTGCTGAATGATGCTCTAATGCTTGGAGAAAGACTTAGTACTGAGAGTTACTAAGAGAGATGAGGAGAAAGGTAGAAGGAGTGGAAAGGGAAGGAATTAATACTTACTGTGCATTTCATAGTCTGGACTCTGCTCTATCATCTGTCTATCACATTTAATGCCTAGCACTTTGTAGGTCCTCTAAAATACTTTTGAAAGACTGAGTGGACCTCTGAAACATTTTCACATGATCGAAAATTGAGTTAGATTCTATTTTTACCTTCATGTCAAAGATGAAAGAACTGAGCTCAAAAGTATAAATAGCTTTATATGAACTGAGTGGCAAAACATGACTCAAGGTCAGGTTTATCTGATAGCCAAATCTATTTTCTTTTGTACCATCTAAGGAAGGCAAATTATTTTTTATAAGAAACACAGAGAAAATACAGCAGTTGGAAGGTTAAAAAAAAATGTATCATCATGCAATTGTTAAACTGGAAGGAGTCCTAATGATTATGTAATTAAATTTCCTTATTTTAAAGATAAGGGCATACATTCAGAAACAGGTTAATGGTGATTGAGTCCAAAGTACAAAACAAAGAACATGTTCCTATTTTAAGGGATCATAAATTCTACAGAAGGATACAATTCTTTGTTGAGTATTATAATTACATTTTTGAAAAAGGTTTTATATTTAGTGAGTAAATTGATATTCATTTATATTATTATTAGCTTTCATATTTTGGTCCTTTAATCAGAAACCAAGATATAGAGCTGTATCATCATTACTAAAAATGTGTCCTATTGAATATCATTTTTGAAAGTATTGATGTTTTTAATTTTATATTGTCTGCTTCCTTTCTGATTTTTTATTCCATATATTTTATTATCTTAGAGATATGAACATGTTCTTACTTTTCCTTTTAAGTCATCGTGATTTAAAAAAATCATTTCTTTATGGTTTTAGGTGCATACAAATATTGTCTTATGTTTTCAGTGGCCTCTTCTTTTACCTCATTATGTAATGTCCTCTTCCTTTCTAGTGTTTTACATTTAAATTTAATATCAAAATACGAGTTTAGTTTTCATTCTAGTTAGCACTAGATAGGCACTTTCAATCTAAAAACATCATGCCATTCATTTTTCTATTCTTAACTTATATTTTTTCTACCATTTAATTTTTTCTGGAATGCCTATTAATCACATTGTGATAATTCTAATCTGTTTTCTGTTTAAAAATTCCCTTTTATTTAAAAAATTTTTTCTGTATCCCAACCAAATTATTAATTATTAAAAAAATTACTCTTTCCCTTAGACCAACTCAAGGTAAATAGAGTTACATGCATTGAAATTGTTTTCACTTTAATCATTACAGTTTTTATTTCCTGGTTTTCCGAGGGAAATTTTTTTATCCCCCTCCTCTTGCTTCATATATGTCTACTTTTGTTTCATAATTCATCATATTTTTATAATGGGTGCTATTAATTTTATACTTTTGGATTATAATTTTCTTACTTGAAACCAGTTTATGATTCCTTTGCCATTTCCTAATTTTGTCAGTGAATTCATTTTTGTTGGTCACTTCTCTTAGTTCTTCCTATACCATTGCAAGTATTCTTTTGGGGGGGCTTATCTTGAATTCCCTATTCCCCTGCCTTCAGTCCTACAGTAACTGGTTTCAAGTTGTTTACTAAGGGTTCTTCCTCCTGCGTGAAGTTGGTTAAAGAGAGATGAATTTAGACCACATTCAGTCCTGGTGGTTTGGGGGGTTTCTTCAGGTCTATCTGTGCGTGAGCTGCAGCTGCAAGTCTGTCGGGAAGCTGTTCCCAGCTCTGCCCTGGGCCAGTGAGGGCTGCCGGCTGCCCCCCCACGCAGCGAGTCTGGCAGCCCCTTCCTCAGGCTTAGGGTCCTTGTTTTCCTCACCGCCCCCCGCCCCCCAAGCAACTCTTCTTGCTTTTGGATCAAAATGCTAGTGGGTTGGAGCTTAATGCCACAGTTCTCACCACTCTGGGCGTTTGTTTTTTATCTGATCCAGAGAGTATTACTTTGTTTTTGAGTGTGGTGACATCTGGTATTTATTTATTTTATAATTTCTGTGCTGTACTCGAGGTGGATGTGGAAGTTCAAAGCACGAATTCAAAGCACTATTTTACCAGAATAGTTTACCAAAAGTTTCTTCTATATGCTTTATACTACTGCCAGTGTTATATTTCTGGCAATCAGATCCAATTTTATCTCTGCTCTGTTTAAATACTTTCACTGGCTCTCTTGTCTGAAGACGTAAGTCAGTCTCCTTAGTGAGGCTTTTAAGATTCCCATGATTCAAAATCAAAACCTACTCCATTTGTCCAATTATCTCCTGTGACACCTCTCTGAGTAGCCACAACAGACCACATTATCCTACCGTGCCCACCTGTCAAATTATGCACAATCTCTCAAATGTAGTGCAAACATTTTGTATGAATAAAAAACTTTTTAGGGAGGGTGGGTAAGGGTGGGAAAAGTAGCAGTGAATGGGGACATCTGTAATAGTGTCAAGAATAAAAATAGAACAAAAAATTTTTTTTCAGGGCCCCTGAAATTAAATTATGCCCATGCCTTTATTCATCACTTTCTTATCCTATGTTTTATTAAAATGCACTATATTTCCTTCTACCATGGGATTATAATTTTCTTCATGGAAATAACCATGACTTATTTGTATAAACATATTGTGTAATTATTATAGGTCAGTTTTCTAAATTAATTGACATTTGGAATCAGCACTACCAATTTCCGACCCATATCCCTATTTAGTATTACAACATCCATCACTGGGGAACATTTACTATCCATATTTTGAGAAGGGTTGATTTTGAGTAATTGAGATGTAGGAAATACATGCAGTAAAAACAATGGAAACTCACACTTACACAGGACTTCTCCTGTGCCAAATTCAATGTAAGCTCTTAATATATGATAATCCATTTTAATTCTAAAGCAGGTACTATTAGTATTCTCATTTTACAGATGAAGAAAGTGAGGCATGGGGACTTAGTTCACAGAGAAATGTTGTCTGAAGTTATATAGTTAGCAAATTGCAGGCTGGGGTTTGCATAGAGGCAGGCTGTCTCCTGGGTCTATGCTTTTAGCCACCAGATTTTACCACCTCTCAATAAATACATGTCACCTTTTAATGGACTAAACAAATAAGTGGTGGGAAGATCACATCACTTGGCTTTCAACAAACAAACCAAACCACTACATGCTGAATTCCTAGATGGACGGCATATTCCGTGGAGAACTGCGGCTAATGGTTTTACCCTGTCGTGACCATTTCGACACCACAGACATGACATGAACTCTTTTCTTTCTCCTAGAAATGTTTGTGCTTTCATGATTTAGGAAGATGAGTTTTCTCAGCTACCTTCTCTTGTGGAAAGGACAT
This sequence comes from Furipterus horrens, assembly GCF_987537825.1. Classification (NCBI taxonomy): domain Eukaryota; kingdom Metazoa; phylum Chordata; class Mammalia; order Chiroptera; family Furipteridae; genus Furipterus; species Furipterus horrens. The sequence goes on from NW_028327182.1 coordinate 9,018,125, forward strand.
GCTTTAAGCACATGAGCTACCTTAAGACCTGGAGAGAGGAATATGGAAAATTAGCTACTGGTTTCTGTCCCACCATACCCCATTGCATAACTATATACAAGTTATGAAAAGGCTTTATTGTGAAGGTTCACTTTACTCATTTTCTGACTGGAGGAGAGAGGATAATCAGGCATCAAATATACATAATTTAATGTGGTCAATAATAATTTGTTACATGCTTAATATTTACATAATTGTTTTGTGCTTATTGACTGTAAGAATATACGATCAACTCTTTCAATACAGAAGGTAACCTGATATATGTTGAGATCCCTGAGTGAGTTTTTCATGTTTCAGTTTGACTTGTGAAAGCATCATCATCTGTTGATCCATTGCTAGAGGAAGATAAATATAACCCCCAGCTTCCTGCTCCATTCTGTGGCTAGAAAGATTACAAAGGCTTGGCATTTGCTAAATGTTTTCAGAAAGTAGACCACACAAGGGTGCGACATTTACCTTGTCTTAATGTTGATAGAAAGATTACCAAAGGAATGTCACAGATGAAGTGACCTTTTAGATAGACTGGTATTATCAACCCATCCATTAAAATCATGAAGAGAGGGAGGGAGGGAGGGAGAGAGAGAGAGAGAGAGAGAGAGAGAGAGAGAGAGAGAGACCTGTGAATGCAATAAATCTTCTGGCAACATCTGTGAGTTTAATAATTTGTCACCCTCTCTTTGGCAATTTTCCTTATAGCTAAATTTACCACTCTAGTGGCAGAACAACTTTCTTTATAAACTTTAGCCAAATCCTAATATAAAAGATGATCATTTAGAATCTGAGAGAAGGACATACCTACTAATAATAATTACAGCAGAGTCTAGTCATTCCCCCCAAATTATGGTGGCATTCATTAGTTCTGTCTCTAAGTGTAAACCAACTGACTTGTTTAACTGATTTTCTTTCGCCTGAAGGGCATTCACTGTTATTGAATTGACCAAATATTTGAAACCAAATTGTCGACATTTTTTGATTGTTGAAAATAGCTGAAATTTCTCATGAAGCACTCTTGTACACTGTTTTGCTTTTAGGGAAGAGGAGTTCAACGGTAGTTTTGTCCCCAATCCTGTATTATTTTAAAGACTATTCCTCTGCCATTAGAAATTACTCCAAGCACGTGGAGTAGGTAATCTCTAAAGCATACGTTGGACTTTACCAGCTGGAAAGTGGGAGGAAGGTCAATCTGTGCGGAAGGAAAATCAGGAAGATAAAAAACAGCATGAGCTCTTAGAAATGTTTGGTAGCTAATATTTAAAATGACAATATCTAAAATATTAGTAAGGTATCAGTAGAATATTGAAGTTTATAGATAATTTGCTTTCATATAAGTTTTCTATCATACTGGGTAACTCACTAAGCAAATATCTTGACTTGTTCTATTTTCTAACCTTTTCTAAAAAGATGATAGCATAGCTAAATAGTGAGCTATGAATCAGAGAAGAAAATTCATATTCAAAAGTAAGTCAGAGCCTGAGATATTTCTAATATAAAGTCCATAATATCCTATTGCTCTATAACTGTCTGAAGCTCAGAAGTATCTTGAATGTCTCAGATTACGGGGGGTAGTATAAACAGAATCAAACCAGTCCTTAATCACAGATATCAGAGGTAATAAACTTCTGATTACCTTCATGAAAGAAAAAAATCAGTTTATTATTAAAAGGCTTTCTTCTTCTGCATTCTTAGCTATTCAGTTCAATTCTCCTTATTAGAGAGGCCTTCCCGCCATGGGATGCCATGATCCTGCTCCTCATTCCTCCCACATTCTCTATGCTTTTTCCACAGGACTTGTCATGATCAGAATTACCTGTTTGTTTATGTGTATCTTTATTCTGGAGTAGAAGTCCCATACGGTCATGGACTACTGTGCTTTGTATACTACTATCTATCTAAGACGCAAGGCAGCAATTCAGTAGGGATTTGTGAGGGGGTATAAGGAGGAAATGAAAGAAGGGGTTGAAAAACAACTCGTTCAGAATCATGGTCGAGAGATGGATGGTGAGGGTAAGTTTCTTCCTCCTCCCTCCCTCCCTTTTCTGCCTTCCCTCCTTTCCTCCCCACCTTATTTTCTGCTGCACTTACTCACTCATAGGCCACTGGGCCAGAATGCCTTTCCCACTATAACAAAACCCATAACATTATTACCCTTGAAAAGTGTGTGGAAACTAATTTTGTATGGATTATTTGTAATCGTTTTGGCAATGAACTTGCTCTGTGGCTTCACAGCTGCTCAGTCTGAATCTCTAGTTGATCCCTGGCTGGCAGCAGCTACGGATGCTGGAGCTTTACCATCTCTGCCTATCAGTCAGCTAACAATCTGTTTGCAAATATTTTTAAATGCTCAGGGGAATTTGCCATTTAAACAAACATTTGGGTAAGGTTTTTGATAGTGCAAGATCTACCGTTTATTTTACATGTTCTCATTTGCGTTCATTGATAATATTCAACATGGTGCCAAAGAAATAGCAACGGAAATGCTCTTTTCAATGTTAATTTTGCAAATGGGTCAAACGCTCTGTTGGTGTCTTTCTTACTTATGTATAAGAACTGGAAATATATTTGGTCATAGACATCTTACACCATCTAGAATTCTATTAAACAAACCTCTACATAGAAATAAATAAACATTATACTCTTGTGATTGCAATTATATTTGTGCATATATCATTCAGATTTCTGAATGAGTTTGGTGTCACAAAGTATGCACATTGTATTCATGAAGAAATTTTAACTGTTTAGGAAATGGTATCATATATATAGAAAACTTAATTTATTAATTTCCAAACTTATTTATAATATATGAGTCTAAATTTTTAAAAACTGAAAGAAAATAATACATAGAATATAATAGCTTAGTAAAAGTATTTGTAAATTTTAGAAATGGAAGAAATATATATTCTACATGTATGTGTATATAGAATATATGTGCATCTACATATTCTGCAGATACTGTATTCATTTGCAGCAAATGTGTACATTTCTAAAAATTCATCATATATTCATAATCCCTTTATTTGTTTTCAGAATTCAGATTAGTCAAAGTCAAAGAAAGTTAAAATGGGACTAACTTTTTGGAGTTATTACTTTATTGTTCTGGCTCAATAATTTTGTTGTTCAGCATAACTACTTGGTTAGAGAAAACACTGTCTGCATTATCATAAACTTGATGTGAAGATGTGTGCATTTATTTTAAATAGCTGTAGGTTTCCATAAATAAAATGTCAATTCCCTTTATTTACATAAGTTTTATAAGGAATACAAATAATGCATACAATGTAGATATACAGGATAAAATGTTAGAGACTTTTATGAACGAAGTTATGGGATTTTTTCCAAAATAATTAAAATAACATAATTCCCTTTAAAAGAAGAAAATATTATAGATAAAACAATCTCATTTTTAACTCGATTAAATATCTGGCATTTTAAGACAATATATCTTCATAGATTTCTCTGTTCATTATTACATTATTGGTAATCTGTTGCTATTATTTAAATGCAATCATAATCAATATTCTAACAAAATGTGCTCTACATGGGGAGCCTGTAAATCTTCCAAGAGAATGTAATCTGGGATCTAGGTTATGGCGATGTTTTCAGGAAAATGTTCCTCCTGACCTTAAGGCTGATGAGCATTACCTCTGATACTCAGTTTTATGAACTGTTGGTAAAATCTCAGAAATGAACGAGAAACGATTACTTGATGAGAGCTCTTTGATGAGATTTAGGGAGTAGAACAAAGTGATAGTCAATAAAACATAAGTTAAAATAAACCATATTTTAAGACAATGTAGCAATAATTAATAAATACTTTGAAGTCTTGAATCTAATAGGGTTTTGGATAGGTAGATTTAAACAATAATACTTAGTAAATGTGTTCCCCTAAAATTTAAAATTAAAAGAAACTGTAAGATTATAATGGTCTACTTAGTAAACATAATACTATATTAATTAATTTACCTTTAATAGGGATGAAAATTTTGTAGCTTGGGGATATAAAAAGCTTGCTTAACTTTGTTTGCTGACTTAATTTTAAAATCAACTTCCTGATGTTAAAATTAGTATGAAAGAGGGTATCTTCTGTAAATAAAATCACTTACTGACCTTTTGTTAGTGTTCTGAATCAGTTGGCATTGATATTTCTAATTAATATAAATAAGTTAGCTATCTGCCTTATGAATTTGTTATTACCAATTTAGTTAGTTTGGATCATCTGTTGCAGACCAATTACTGTTGGGTCAACTGATAATTAATGTTTTGGACTTATATTTCTTGCATACTTTGTATTATGCCTTAGATCTATATTGATTCCACAAGGCTTCACAGAAAGGTAGATATCATCCATATTTGGTGGGTTTAAAAACTAGTATGAATAATAAAAGTCACAGTTGTTTATACTCTAGGAAGGAAGGATGACCGCTAATTCAACCGGGGGGGGGAAAGTGTGGAGTTAACCTTTTATTGGTCCCTAGATGGTACTCAAATTGAAAGTTGCTTTCTTTCAACTAAATTATCAGGCTAACCTATGTAACCCCTCCCAGCTTTCAGACTGAAAAGGAGTGAGGGAGGGTGGGGAGAGAAGAAGAAAAGATGGAATACACACATGCGCACACAGGTGCACACAGACACCGAGGCAACAAAGAATAACATTGAGGGGAATTACATTTTGTTGTTCTATTATTTCAGTTGTACACAAGGCAAACAAGTATCAAGGATTGAGTTGCTTTCTAAATTTTTTGACAAAATTTTATACTCTGCCGTTGTGCATAAATACAGATAGAGAAAAGAACCAGCTACACTTTATATGAAAATACAAGTCTAGTAGTGGTACCTCATTTAAATTGAGCTACATGGGAGACAAAGAAGAATCAGTGGCAAAACTCGGAATGTTAAAATAGAAGTAGAAGAGGTGAATGAGGCCAGAATAGACACAATCCCTTCCTCAGGTCTTCTGGATTTACCACTTCTTTAGAGGGGAAGGATGGAGGTTAACATTAGGAAAATAGGTGTTTGGAATAAGTGTCACTGGCATTAAATACATGTTATCTGTTCCGTAAATAATATCTCATTCAGTCCATAGTGTAGGCCAGTCGATTTGATTTAATATTTACTCTTAAAAAGGACCCAAATTGAATGAACTCTTAAGAGCTGTTATTCTGAAGCTGGAGAACACTAACAGGGAGCAAACATGGAAAGGCCAAGTCCAAAGGACTCCTTAGAAAAGTGGCACCTTTGAAAGACTGACTCTTGCCCCAAATCCACACTTTACACACCATACCATGAGATACAATCTAAAGAGTCAACAAGTTGAAGCATTTATATAAAGTCAGTAAGGATGATCACATTATTAAAAATAAAGTGTGTTCTTTGAATTTGGACAAACCATTCATGGTATTTTTTAGATTTGTACACATTTGCCTTAAAAAAGCTGACATTCAGTGTTGAGTTACAACCTTCAGGCATTGCTTCATTCCCATGAAAATAACTTAAACATTCTAATGGTTCAATAAGTTTGCCACATCCTGTAGCCTCAAGGATACATATTTTTGAGTGTACCATTTCCAAGGAAACATCATTTAATTTAGTCACTCAGACCTTAAATTCATATTCAGTGGTGGTGCTAAGCACTGTAATATGTGCTGGGTGTACAGAAAATCAAAGGATATAATTCCTGTCCTGGAGGCACGTGGAGGCTGAGTTAGGACATAGATAATTCTATAACATGCTAGGGCAGGGGGTTCTGTGCTCTGGAGAGACACAGGAGGCAGAAAACACCACTCCAGGGTGTCAGGGAAGAGCTACCTAAAAATGGCACTTGAGTAAGGCATTTGCTAAATTAAAAGGTTGGGGTCAGACTTTCCCAATTTTTATGCAAGAAGCAGAGACTTAAAAAAAAAGGAGAGTCTATTAAGGGCAAAGTGGGTGGCTCCACAGTTACCAAATTTTAGTGCATATTGGGGGAGAGTCAAAGGACTTTAGATAAGAAGATGGGAGGCTATTAGGTTGCCTGAGTCTGTTGTATCATGAAAAAGACTGCGTTTCATTTGATAAATGGACAGGTCATGACTTTCACAATTAAAACGTTTTTTTTCATAACTGGAAAAAGTACTATATATTAGCATGATAAAATTTGGGAAATACAGAATAGTAAGAAGAATTTTAAAATTTCATAAAATATCTGTCCATTCTGTTAGACAAGTATGGTGTATACAACAATCACCCACTCCCCACCCTAGAAAAATATATTTTTGCCTCAATCCCCAGAACCTGCGATATGTTACTTTACATGGAGATGGAACCAAGAGCCAAAGAAGGCTGGTAAGGCCTGGAAGCTGGAAAAGCAAAGGAAGGAATAAAATGAATTGTCCTCTAGAGTCTCCAGAAGGAGAGCAGTTCTTCTAATATCTTGATATCTAGGACTTTTGGCCTCCAGAACTGTAAGATAATTAAATTTCTGTTGTTTTAAGCAACTGAGGTTTTGGTAATTTGTTACAGCAGCAATAGGAAACTAATGCCATGTGTCAGCTCCAAGAGGGCAGGGCTACATCTCCCTAAAGCAATGACGAAGGACTCTGATGCTTGCCCCAGTGTAACTGCTGAATGGAGATTTGGTGATGAATAAATATTTGATTAATAATGTGGAAACTTACAGGTGGTTAACAGCAGACTGCCCGCTGTACCAGAAACTGATTTAAATCTGATGTCAAAGAAGGTGTTTAAAGCAGGAGCGCTGTAGGATTGGATTTGTGCTTTAGAACTGTTACTCTTGCAGGTATGAATGATGTAAATGGGAATGGCAGGAAGAGGATCCAGCTAAGAGGCTATTGAAACCATTTAGACAAGATGTCCTTTTCCTTAAGTAAGCTCCTTTGACTCTTCATGTAACAATGGCTTAAGAAAAAGAAGATCAAAACTACGAACACTAAAATGACAACAAACTCACAACTATCAACAACTGAATCTAAAAAAATAAAAACAAAACCGAACTAAGCAAACCAGAATAGGAAGAGAATCATAGGTATTGGGAGCATTTGGAGGGTTCTCAGCTGGGAGGGGGAAGGGAGAGAAACCGGGAAATGGTACAGGGATTAAGAAGCATAATCGATTGGTACAAAATAGACAGGGGGAAGCTAAGAATAATATAGGAAAGGGTGAAGCCAAAGAACTTACATGCACGACCCATGAACATGAACTAAAGGGGGTGGGATTGCTGGAGGGAAGGGGGGTGCTGGGTGGAGGGGAGCAAGGGGGAGAAAATTGGAACTGTTATAACAATATAATCAATAAAAAACATTTAAAAAAAAGAAAGCATTAAATTATTGGTAGCTCTGTTGCTGTCGTATAATTTAGGGGGCGGGGGGCTACAAGGGTGTGTTGATAAAACATATCGCAATTCACGTACAATTGGCTTAGTAGAAGCAAAACTAAACAGTCGATGTGTTACAGTGATTCTTCTTCAATGCCAAGGAGTACTTATTCACTGATCGTTACATTAATATTTATGCTTCTTTTGTCACTTACCTCTTTGTTATTTTAGGAAAATTACACTTCATGCTTTTTATTCTCTTCTGTGAAATGTGATTATTTCCTGAAATGGCTCAGTTGCACTTAATAGTGAAGCTTATTGAAGAGCTCTGTTTTCTGTTTGTTTGTTTGTTTGTTTGTTTCAAATTGTCTTATATAAAACACAAGAGCTGCAGGACAATGAATGCGATTACTCAGTTCATAGGACCCAAACATTATGACTCATTGAAAATCCTGGTGGGTAAATTGCCTGGTATCTTATTTTTGGTATAAAGAAATGGAGGGCAAACAAAATTGCCACAACTTTCTATACAAATAAATTAATTTTGTCTCTATTTGTCATCGTTGGACAAGAGGCAACTTTATTTTAAAAACATTTTTAGTATATTGAATATCCCACATCAATAAAAATTCTTCCTAAGTGTTAAGGATTCTCCTCCCCAAAAATAATTGTTTTTCATATCAAGTTTACCCATTAAATATTTTTTTTCTTTAGGAGAAAGAAAATATCCAGCTGGCTAACTGAATCTTTCAGCCTTTCATTGTCTCTCCAATTTTAAATCCAAAATCTTACCACCATTGGGCATGCATCTTTTCTATGCGAAACTGGGCTAGATTTAGGAATAAAATAGGAGATTAAGAGAAGGTACCATGCTAAAAAGTACATAGTTTAGGGACGGACTTAAGTATATAATCAGTTTGTTATGGTAGAGCTAGGGAACCTGATCTAATTCTGATTGGGGAGGGATTCAAAGGGGAGGGATTCAAAGTTCCAAGAGAATAAGATTTATGCATTTATTCAGCTCTGGATTATTCACATCTAAGCAATGTCAGAAATATGAAAAAACTTCCAGAATTTTTTCTTATTACAGAAAGTGATGCCTAAGTCAGCCTTGAAATATATCGAGAGCACTTCCAGTTATGCAAAAAGGAAAGGCATTTCAGTTAAAGGTATGAGATACTTGCAAGGTATGGGTTGCTGTAAGCTTATAAGGCTGCCTTGTACCTGCAAGGCCAGGTAAAGATGACATGGCTGGAAAAAGTTAACTGGGGTTAACCCATGAGAGGTTTTGTTTGACATGGGAAGGACGTGGGGTTTTTCTTCCTTGGGCATTCAAAAGCCATTGGAGTTTTTTTTAACAGATGAAATTAGAAATCAAGACCCACCGTTTAAAGGGAAAAGGGGAGATGGCTTGGCAGGTCATTAAACAGTCTGGTGGTAAGAGAACTAGTTAATGGATCACTGCACTTTTCTCAGGAGAATTAAAGGCCTGATAAGATAGTCAAAACATTTATAAGTATGAAAGGATACATTTTGCACTTTGCAAAATAATATTGTGATTTCATCCAAATCATTTGTTAAATTTTATTCTAATAATCAAAGATACAGGCAAGCCATTGGCACATCTAAACATCTTAGAGGAGGAAATCCCTTTTGCAGATGTCTAGTTATATTTCAGAATTCATTATGAAGAGAGTGAACTGTATCTTTCAGAAATAGGTTCCAATCATGTTCACCAAACACAAATTCCCAGGAAGTTTTCAATCAATAAAGAAAAAAACGTCAATACCTTCTGGTTCTTTCAATTCTAGCAGATTCTACAGTAATGATTATTAGTTCATAAGGAAATGGAGTTGGGCTTAAGAAGTAAATCCTGTTATTAAATCATATAGGCTGATAATAAGTATTAAAGAGAATGCATATTTCATTCATAAGTAATATATTATTCTAAAATCTGAAAATGTATTATTTTCCCATACATTTCTATAATTGATATCAGAAAGGGGATTATAATAGAGAATCTCTATTCTTAGCAATTTATTTAAAATAAGATAGAAATTTCAATGACTGAAAAGAGAAATATTGAATCACCAAGTTCTGAATGAATAGGTCTTTAATCAGAACTATCATTACTTGTTTTCATATTATAGTTTGGTCCTAATTTAAATACATGTTTCCTTGGGAAGAAGAAAAGAAAATACATGAAGTAAGAGACATTACACTTAAATCTATATCTTTTATTTGATCATCCCTGTATTTGGTAGGGGATACATTAAACAGATGTAATTCGGTCCTACTCTGTTGTGTCATTGGGATCCATGGGGGGAGTCTGGACTTCCAAACCCACCTCCCACTGCTTCATTTCCCAACTAGGGTAGCGTCAAAGAAGTTTTGTGGAGAGCAAGGACTAGGAGCACCACCCCTGTGGTAACGGGGACACTCCCACTCCCCTGGTGTCAGTGGAAAGCTACTGAAAAGCAAGAACTCCCCACCCAGGCAGAAGTAATGGGGAGTCCCTCCCCGTTGACAGTCAATAGGCCAAGTGGGAAACATAGACTTTACCCACACCTGGCAGGGAAGTGGTCGTACTATCTCCTGCAAGGGTGGAGCCAGGGGAAGCCAGCAAAAACAGAAGTTGGAAGTTGGAACTAGATCTTCTAACATATCATACCCAAGATATCTGGGTTCCAAATGAAAATGACTCACAAAACCAAGAACCAGGAAGATGCAGCCTTAATTAAAAAAAAAAAAAAAAAAATATATATATATATATATATATATATATATGCCAGTATCAAGATGACAAAGATGTAGAATTACCTGACAAAGGTCTGAGAGCAGCCATCATAAAAATGCTTCCATCAGCACTTACCAACCTGCTAGAGATAGAAAAGTAGAAAGCCCCTGAAAGAAATGGAAGATATAAAGAATTTGGCTAAGAAACATAAAGTGTAGTAATACAGTCATCAGAGGAGTTATTTTAAATGAAAAGAATATCATAAGAATATCATGAACCGAGTTATGGATACGAGAATGTTAGTGGTGCCTTTTCAAGGCGGAGGGGCTTTGCGGTAAGAAAAAGGGTGAGCCATTAGGAGAATCAAGTCTGACTGCAGGAGAAGGCAGAAAACGGCAAAACAAGCAATGCAAATCATTCTTTAACTCAATAATTAATTGATGAGAATTGATTGTAAAGATTAATATGTACTAGAGTCTGAAAGCACTAAGGAGTTTAAGCTCTGCTTCTGCCTTGAAGGAAATTAAAATCTTGTTAAGGAGACAAGATACCTACAAACACTTTTAAAGAAACCAGTCTCCTTGACTTGGGGAGTATGACTACAGAGGCAGTAGAGTATTGTTTAATTCAATGAGTTTAAACTCAGATACTCTGATGTATTTTCAGATATATCACATTTTGGGTCGGCGTTTAAATAATAATCTATAAAGTAATGTAAACATATTCTGAGCCATCGGATGCTGGCCAGCTGCAGACTGCAAGATGAGTTCATTTGGGTGTGTTTATTGCTCATAGCATGGTAATCAGGTAACACTGCTTTAATTTTAGTGAACTAATGAGAAAAGAATCCAGGTGGATTTGAGAGGTAAATGATGCATTTGAAACGAGGGGAGTTAAATGACATTGAAGCCCGCGAAGACATAAACGTTTGCTAGAATGTTTTGAATGAAGAACATTTTGGGGAGGATTACATTGTCTCACATTGCAGGGTATTGCTTGGAGTCCTGCCATAATACTGTGTTCCAGGAGATAATGAAATCCTCCCTATACTCGCTTAGGCTGGCCTGTGTGCAAAAGCAGCGATGAGTACAATATTCACATCAGTGGTGGAAGTTTATTTTCATTCATCTGAGTCATTGGAATTATGCTGGCTTCACAAATCTGTTACTGTTAGTTCACAATTTAGTTAATTTCCACAAGCTCCGCCTTTATGTCTTTTTACATAGGCTCGTGTGAATACTACTTATACTGTAGTGAAAATCACTTAGGTCAACATGCGTGATCTATAGGCTATTTTTTTCTTCAAAATGAATCCATAGAGTCCTGAAGTTGGAAAAATACTGATTTGAGTTGCTCAGGAGAGGACTTGCCTGACACCCTCAGTGGTTTGGAGATCATGTAGTAGACAGATTGCAGCTGGAAGAGGGTGGACCAGGCAAAAGTGTTAGATCATCAGTACAATCAGGGCTCTAGGGATGAGAATATGAATTATGAGCGGGAGTGGGAGACGGAGGAATTCCGCTGGCCAGGGTCAGGAATTAGAAAATAACAGACAGGAAGGAGTGGTTGGGGGACCTGATTATGGGGAAAATATTTTTTTAAAGAAAAAAAAATCAAGCAAAAGGAGTAATAAAAATATCACCCTTAAACTCAGATGGTAAATAAAATTAATATTGTCCATAGAAAATGATTCAATACTGGAAGGGCTGAGTTAAATAAGAACACAAATTGCAAAGAAGCATAGTATACATTGGAGGACAAAAATGACATGAAGAGAAAGCCAAACAATATGTAACAGCCACCAGAGAAAAGTGAATTAATGAACCCTGAAAAATTAGGCTCATAAACTGTGGAGTACGGTAGATGAAAATTATAAATTTTCTTAAAGTAAAGCAATTTATCATTATGGACTGCTAGGTAGGTTTTTAAATCTACAGGTTGTCGATAATCACTAAAACATGTAAAATCAACAGCTCATTTTTTAAATTTGTTTTTTGTATGAAGTTATAGCTGTACTTGTAATTCTACATATGAAAGAGTGCAATTTTATAGATAACAGACAAGAAAGAGCAGTTCATTATATGTGGCTAATGCAGTATATTAACACTCATTCATTTAGATGGTAGGTTTTCACAGATTCTCGAGGGAGGTAAATGACACAGATGTATAAACTCTGGACACCAGACTGTGGTAGTTTCTATCCTTATAGTTAAGAACATATCTAGTTCAAGGCATAATTTTGAATAAAAAGACACATGCGAAGACTCAATAATAGATTATAGTGTACAATTTTAAGAAATAGACCCATCTAATCTATGGTTAGATAAACAAGAAAAGGGTTTACCTCTGGGATGGATATTGGCTGGATGGAGTGTGGAAAATGTTCCTTCTTGTGATCTAGGGATGTTACCCACAGAAATGTACATAAAAATTCATTGAGAGGCACACTTAAAACTAGTGCACTTTATATATTTTATCATGGGTACATTTAACTTAATTGAAAAATGAAAAAGACATAAGGAAGAGTAAATCTGTAAGTTAGGGTAGCAAACAGAGATTGGAGGACTTCAGACCTTCACTCTTTTTATTCATTTATTTTTAAAAATATTTTTTATGTCTACAAGTTCTTTTTTTCCCCAATTTTGTTATTGTTGTTCTATTACAGTTGTCCCATTTTGCCCCCAGTTGCTCTCCCCTGCCCTGCCCACTTTCCCCCTCTGCCACGGTCAATCCCCACCCCGTTGTCGGTGTCCATGGGTAGAGGAGAAATATCAGTGATTGAGATGAGACTTAAAGTTACTGTTATACCTGCTTCAGGAAATTTTGCTGCAATCTCCAGTGAAAATACCAGAAGAAAGTGAAAGGGGCTACTTTCCATCAGACACAAAGGAAGATTCTTCTGGCTTTACATTGTGAACAGATACTCAGTGTCTCACCTCTTTCCCCCTCTCCCACCCGGCCTATGGCCACGCACCTTATCTGAGGTGATGACCAGGAGCACACGTGCACAACGTCCACAATAGATATGCTTAGACTAGAGTGGAAGGAATACTGGGCTCTTCCACAAAACACAGAGCGTAGAAAATAGAGACACTGCAGTGATTCTGAGTTTAGGGGATTAGAGAAAATGAAACCCAAGCAACGCTTAAAACTGAATAATCATAGCCTCATCAATGCCCTAATGAATATATAAAGAAATTAAACTAGTCAATTGAATTAATTGCAGGAGGCAACCTCCGGGTAAAAGCAAATGAATTGATTCAACTAATTTGTGCCCTCTCTCTGTTTTAACTTTAGATGGAAACTTTGATTTAAAGAGACATTTGTATCAAGTATTCCCACCTGGATAAATAAAAGAGAATCTGAATAATATATCTTATTCAGAGTCTGATAACAGCTAATTGCTTGGGATCTTAAATTCCTACTTATATCTTCTTTAGAAGAACACATGACCTTGATGTGTTTTATTTCAATTAATCTCTGAAGCACTGTTAACTTTTAATAGTCTTTTTTCTTCTCAAGAGGCAATGAAGTACTGATGTAGACTATCGCTAATGGATACTACAGACTGTTTAAAGTCTGTCTATAAGACCATTAATAGCATTTGGCTTCTACTCTGGAAAAGTCAGTTCAGGAATATAAGAACTCATTTTGTACTTGTCTAGTTATTTATTGTTTAGTTTTCATGAAAGAGCCACGCATAGAGATGGTGTGGGTGGATGGGACTAGGTTCAGGATGAAGTGTCATGATTTGTATTTTGGGTTCTTAGTTTTACCCAAAGATGAGAAAAGCAGTGATAGTTAAGGACATAATCACTGATACAGAGAGACTCATAAAGGGTAGGAATGGAGGAGACTTTAGCGATCCTCTATGTCAGGAGTGGCCAACTCTGGCCTGAAGGCCAAATCCATCCTGCCACCTGATTTGTATGGTCATGAGCTAAGAGTGATTTTTACAGATGGATATATACAATCAATTTGATGATAGAGAGCATTAAAATAGTATCCTTTCTAAAAAAAGATGTCATTCTTTTTATTAGTGGGCACATATAACAAAAATTATTCTTAATTATTCTTATTTTAAATTATGTCAAAAATTCAACTCTTTATATTAATAGCTACATAATATCTAGATTTTGCTTCTTATTTCACAAAACTTAAAACATTACTGTCTGGCCCTGCAGAGAAAATATTTGCTGATCCCTGACCTAAAGTAGTGGTTCTCAACCTTTATCATACATACATCAGAATCACGTAAGTAAGGACTTGTTAAGTTACAGATATCTTGATCACATTCCTAGAGTTCTGATACAATATGCCTTGGACAGAGCCCCAAAATCTGCATTTCTAACAAGTTCTGAGGTGATGCTCATGCTAGTGGCCCAGGGACCACACACGGAGAACCACTGTCTACATCAATCCCTATATTGGAAGAAACTGAGGCTCAAGAAATTATGTCACCTTGTCCCGGTCACAGGTATGAAGTGGCAAAACCATATTTCAAATATAGCTTTTAGCTTCAGGTTTAGATTTCATTTCAGCAGAACTAAACTTTTACTAGCTAATACCTTACGTATAGATTTGCAACAAATTAAAAGAAAAATTCAAAAAATCTATTTGTCTGTAGAATAACATCTTGAGGGTAAAAAGCCTATCATTTTGCAGGCCTAATGACTTTCGAAAGTTGTTTTCAAAGCTACATTAAGCAGTCATTAGATCTGTTCTTAAATTCATCAGTCTGTACGCAACATGCATCTGGTCCAGAATCAGTAAGAAGACCATGGGGAAAATACCTGTGCGGTGATTTTCACACGACAGCTTGTCAATCTAATGAGACTATTCCACACTGATGTCAACAAAATCACCCCCTGCACATCACATCTCATCCTCTTTGTCCTTTCTAATCCTCCCAATAAACCCTCTGAAAAAAAAAATCTAAAAATAGAAAGAAAACTGAAAAATCAAAGTAAAGAGCTTGGTAATTTTGCCAGGATGACAGAGCTATGTGTGTAGTTAAATTTCACAAAGTACGTGGCCTTGCTCTTGACATATTAAATTCAAATTTCCCATTATTTTTGTTTGGAAATGCAAGATTAAAATTTCTTCATCCATTGTAGTGGTATTCATTTAAGTCTTGAATCATTGCAACATAAAATTAAACAATTTATTCCTAAAGTAATTCCTGGCTTGTTAGTCCTTAGAGGTAGGCGAAGGGGAAATCATTACTAAATATTATTTAAAATAGAAGAAAATTGAATCTATATAGTGTAATAATCTTGAAAATAAATATAAACATGTGGTATCAACCTATCTCATGACCAAATGATTGTAACAAAGAATGTCCACTCTTTGTTCAGAGTAATTGACATTCATAATGGTCTACCCATGATAATAATTTCAAATTTTTCTTGCACACTTACTATATGTCCGACAATGTTCTGAGTACTTTAATTTTTTAGTCTTTACAACTCCACCTAGTAAGCACGTTTATTATTTGGATTTTCTTCACAAGGGATGGAGAAAAAAAAGAAATTTGGCTAATATTACCCAAGCATGGCGATTCTCCAATGGTGGTGGGGGGAAACAAGCAGTTTGCATCCTCCCCTCCCTCGAGCTATCTCTCATTGCCTGGAACTGTCTGGAGGTATCTTTGGTTGCCACACTGGTGGAAGGAGGCATCTAGTGGGTAGAGATCAAGGACACTGCTAAACATCCCACAACAGACATGTCCCTCCCTCGCCCCAACAAATAATTATTGTTCCAAAATACCAGTAGTGCCAACATGGAGAGCCTATGCTTTAGGAGCTTTGCTTTTAACTTCTACAATATACAATTTATACAAAACAAGACACATCTGATGCCTGAAAGTTAATTGGGTTATAAATTAAGCAGCTGCTAATTAACTTATTTTCTCTTTTTTAACTAAATAATGTTTTCTGTTTATTTTTTTTTTCCAATTTATTCGATCAGCATACTTCAAGTTTTTTTTTCCTTAGCCAAATTAAAGTCTACTTTTGATTCCAGATATTCTTTAACTAGAGAAACTAAGAACAATATAGTAAGACTTTCTGAGTTTGGAAAGTAAGCTTCTACCTTTCCTTTCTGTTTCATTTTACTGAACAACAAAGTTGTGGATGACCAAGGATTTTAACAGAACTATTCTCATATAGTTAGCTTTTAAAATATTTCCACATGGACACAGCCATGAAACAGTTTGCTTTCTCTAGATCAGTCTTTGGAAAGTGTTAGCTCACAGTTGGAGGAAAATGTTCATATCTGAGATTGCACTTCTGAATTAGCAAAAAGTTTGTATGTATCGGTGTTTGAAAAATAGTACACATTGTGCCTCATAATACCTTAGAGGAGCTGTTTCCTACTTTGAATGTGTCTATTTCAAGCAACTGGTGTAAATAAGAATCCTAGAACTAGGTAAATGATAAGTATTTTTCCTTTCTTTTCTGTTTCTATAGCAATGCTTTTAGCGTGGGAGTATTGTGAACATGGCATTGCTGAAGGTCAGAAAACATACATATCACGTTTGACAATACACAGGAAAGATGATGGGTTAGCCAGTGGCTCAGATCTCCAAGAGGAAAGCTGCAATAACCCGATGCTCCACACAGATCTACAGCCTTTCCGTTGTCTTGGAGCTTGGAGTTAACTCAGAATGAACTGAATTTAAGAACTAGCCCATCTTTGGGACTACAGATCAAAATCTGAGCCTGAGTAATTGCCAGAAGTACAACAAATCATGTCAATGCAAGAAGTGAAACATCGACGCGGTGGTTGAGAGATCAGAGGAAGTACAGACACCAGAGAATTAAGAAAACATCTTCCTTCTATGCACACTAGAAGGTGATTGTTGTACACGATCTGTTTCTTATTCCTCCTCTTGAGATTTTCTGTCCTCTCAGTTTCTGCTCTCTCTGTCCTGCTTTTCATTTCATTTTTCCCCTCTTCTGGCATGACCTTTTCTCCTTCTTAATAAGACTTCAAAGAGCTTTAACCCAAGACAGGAAAACTAAGAATAATAGAAATCACTGAAATATAATCAGACTGACATACACTATTAAGAAAGACACAGCAAAAGAAAATGTATTTGTCTGTAGGATATCATCACAGGTTGAAGAACTTGTCAGTTTTCTCACAATCTGCAAAATGATTGAGATAAAGCATATTTTGTCTAGAGTCCTGGGAGTTAGCATTAATATCTCACTTCTTTTTATTATGTCTGATGTTTTGTAGGAAAAAAAAAAAACTTAAAAAGATTTTCTAGATTATTTAGGAATTGAAGGGATTATTATGGAACTCTGTTAAGATTTTCTGGTTCAGTCTACCTTTTGTGTTTGTGGATAGAACTGAAAAAAAATATTCAGTCCAAATTCAATACTTGCAGCAATTATAAAGCTGCATAGCTCAGTGAACCAAACTCTAGCTGGGAGAGAAATAATGTGGCTCAGGTCCATCTACTCTAAAACTCCCATTGATTTTAGTGCACAGAGAACCTGGCCCTCTAATTTTTTCTCCAACATTCTTTCATTCATTATAGAACCATGAGAAAGAGGAGTTGTATTTTCTGAATGTTTCTTCCTTTATTAAATGGTACAAACTAGTCCTAGAATGAGTTTGACTTATAGATCTCATTGAGAATGATGACATATTGCTGTCATCTCTACCCAAGTACCTGCTTGTGTATCATTGAACTAAAATTATAGCAAAAATGTCAATTGAAAGATGTTATTGAAAACTGTGTAAATCAGATGACAGAAGCATATTAGTGTTAATATCTATTTCTACATACCTTAAAACATTTAAAAAGTTTGTCTGAATGAACCACATCCTTTGTGTCTGGAGGATTGTGCTTAGTAGTTACATTTAAATGGTGTCTTCAGTTAATTCCATCAAAAATCAAACAGAATATGATCAGTAAAATGAGTGACTTCCAGATATTGTGGAGCATAGAATGCATGCATTCTTTTCTCAAAAACCATGAAAGTACCTTGTATACGCCACTTAGTTATTCATCTGACACAACTTACCAAACGTCCACTTTTATTAAGAATACTTAGCAATGCTGTAAGACATTAGGTAATATAGGATATACTGGAAGAACTACCCAGTGACTCATTAATTAATTTCTAAAATATGCTTATTTGAGCAATAAACAGATTCTCTTTTGTTTAGATTTCTCCAATTCGGTGTAAAGCAGCTATGCTCTTGATTTGAGTTCCTGGTGATAATCCAATAGATACACTGAAATCTCTCAGAAAAGAAGAGCAGCCCAGAGTATACCAGTATATCTGGCCTGGCCAAGAACCCCCAAAATGCACCTGGAACAGTGCCCAACATCAAGGGTACAAGTGAACTTAGAAAGCTTTGTTCTTGACTCAGTTCTAAAAAGTAAATATGGAACTGAAGTTTTAAAGTAAAGGCAGAAACTGATACTCTCCTGACAAAGTAATATTCAGAATTTCTTTAAAACTGGACAGAGAGATGAAATCAAGACTCTCCTAACTTTTACTATTTATTCATTCACTAAATCACCCAGCAAACATTTAAATGCATACTCCAGAGAGAGAAAACAATGTTCTAGGTGCTTAAAATAGTATCACATTCATAAATATAACAGTATGGAAAAAGGGAAATTTCTGTCAAGAATTAAAGACAGAAAGCCCCTTTAAATTAGAATGTGCTCCTAAATCAGCCTTTTAAGATTTAAGTAAAATAAAAATATTTTCTTATTTTTAAATGTTCTCAGAGTCCAGAAAAATTACTTAGAATAAGATGACAGATGCCAGTTTCTCAGCTTTTCGGGTCAGTTTTTGTCTTATAGTTATTATTTATTAATAATGGTGTAGATAAAACTATCTTCAGTACTAAGCTTATGGTCCACGATTTAAACTCAAGAAGAAGGGAGAAAAATGTTCTTTTCCATTTACCATTTTTAGGACTATTTTCTGTGATCTTATGAGGTAGTTCAATAAAGCTTATAGTAAACCTTTTCAAGAGGAAGAACTGTTTATTACATATTCATGCAATTCATAGGTGAGCCCAAGACTTCATTTTTTCTGGTTAGTCAAAGAAAATTAAAGTTACTGAGTATATATATATATATATATATATATATATATATATATATATTTAATTGTGGAAAATAACTAGCAGTCAAAGTAACTTCTTATTAGTGGCTTATTTTATGATTGAGCTACAAGCTTCTGAAACAAAGATTTATAACAGAAACACTTACAACCTCTTAACTATGGCACTGTGAACAGCAATATAATAATAATATACAGTAGCAGTAAACACCCAATCAATAGCAGCTCATTCAAGTCAGAGGCTTCAATTTAATCAGGGAGAACCTACATGTTTTCAATAATCAGTAGAAGTAGAAGGTCTTGTCCATCAATGTCTAGTTCAATTCTTAAGTTGCCTCTGACATGTTACAACGGGTTTTGTTAAGAGACTTGTATGCAAGCTAATGTGAAGACCATCTGTCATTTTAATATGTGATCAATACAATCCATACCCAGTGTTCAGACTCATTACTACAGCAGGAAGAAGGAGGTCAATGCCCACCCCAGTGACCTGGTTATTATTTCCCTCAGGTCTCACTTGCAACCTCTCTATGAAACAAACTGACTTCTAGGAGTATATCTTTTTCCAATATCGAACTAAATGTAACCATTCAGAGGCTGAAGCAAAGTGTTATGCATCTGTTGTGATTTCTACTTTTTTCTTCTTATTAATATCTCCTTTTCGAGTCAAAGGTGCAACCCAAGAAAATACCAGTGGCTTAAATGAATGCAGTACTTTAAGTTCTTCAATACTGTTTCCCCATCTACAAAATGGGGATAATATAACTTATGTGCACACAGAGAGCACAGATAACTATTAGGCTTACTTACCAAAATACCAAATATGGATGTATCCATGAGGAATATTCATATATATGATAATGACTGAGGAACCAAATCCTACCATTTGTGAGCTATATGATATGATATCAATAAAGTTACGAATACTTTCATTTAAATGAAATGTTATCTTCATCAAGATATGCAATGTTGTCTTGAAAATCTATAAAACCCTCCATATTGAGTAACTGAACAATGTTGTAGCCATTGCTGAATAAGTTAAAAATGTAACTTGCGGTTTTTGATAGATAAATTGGGTATTAAAGCTCTATCTCACCCAAACAGAAGGCAGAGGAGAGACCTGTATAGGAACTTTTCTGCCTAAACGAAGACTATAGGGAAGGTAGTAGAATTACTTAGAATAAAACGCAAAAGTGTAGGTGGTTCTAAAGAAAATACTGTTAGATCTCTAAGTTTATAAAGACCTTTTTTTGCTTTTATTACTTGAAAGTTATACTAAGCAAAATATTCATTTTGAAGTTAGTTGGTTTTGCAAACAGGCCAAGTTAGAAATGCAAATTGAGGTATCCCTATGAAGCGCCTCTTATACAGATACCATATTTATTATTGTTCAGCCTTCCCATATTATAAAGTTAGAAGTACATTCTAAGTCAATAGCCCATTTCAAAGAAGAAATTATATGACAGGTTGGGAACCAATCATTTTATTTTTGTTAGGCTAGTGATAGATACGGTGAGTATTCTTGAAGTCAGAACTGATTAAATGTATCTAATGTATTAAATAAGATGTTTTTCTAAAGGCTTAATTGTGTTCATTGATAATGCTGATTGTTTTTAAAATTCTTAAATACATAAATAATAAGCTCAAATTTGAGAAGAAAAATTACTATTAAAAGAAAGAGAACCAATCGTATTCTTAAAGAATTCAAAGAATGGCTTTGAGTGTAAGGTACTTAAAGGCAAACTTTATGTTTCCCTCGACATTTATAGAGCCCATGTCTATAAGGAACTAACATGACTTTAAAAATTTGATTATTTGTTTTGACTTATTGATGATCATCCTAAATAGTTTCTAAAAACTACCACCAGTCAGGAATATCAAGAGTTAAGAAGCACATTCTCATGATTAATGAAGTGAATAAAAGTGGTGAGCAAGACTAGCCAAGGATATAAATAAATGCTATTTTACCTTTGTGACCAGAGGGTTCAGCTTGTTCAGAAAGGCAATGCCATC
The DNA here is from genome assembly GCF_987537825.1 of Furipterus horrens. NCBI lineage: Eukaryota > Metazoa > Chordata > Mammalia > Chiroptera > Furipteridae > Furipterus > Furipterus horrens. Next base: position 9,039,318 of record NW_028327182.1, read on the forward strand.
TGCAGTAGCAAGCTGGCTGGTGGGACGGTTCTGGGACCTTGCCAAATCTCTATAAACCATGAGTCCAAATTAGGAAGTAAAGAAATACAATTATTCCAGACCTAAGCTTTACCAAGAGACCTTCTGCACCACTGATTCCAGAGACCTAAAATTCAAAATAATTGTTCTGTTGTGACTTAACATTTGCAGCAGTGCCACAGGTGCTATAGGAATGTACCCAGTGTGTGGAGGTATCAAAATACTAAAAATATGAAGAGTTTATCGTTCTTGCTCCTGGCATCTCAAGACATAAACCACCACTCAGAAGATGAGTAGAAAGACCTGCTGGGTTAACAGACTACCAATTTGCTTTGGGCAGCCTTTCCCATATAAATAGAGTCATTCTAATGAAAGATGCTGATCGATCTCATGCACTGAAATTTGAAACCGGATCCCAGGTGACCCGAGAAATAAATTTAATCTTTTCATAAATAAATCACCCTATCTCAATGCACAGGGGTGAAAAAAAGTAGGTTTACAGATGTTTATATGGAAAAAGACATGCAGGTTATGATTATGATAATAGTTTTATTAACTCAAAAGAACATCACAATGCAAGCATAAACCTCCTTTTATCTAGCCCTGTGTTATCATTAAGGGATATTTTTATCATTTTACGATTATGAATTATTATATTATGGATCACAGGATGCAACAAGGAATTTATAAAGCAAGGTTTCTCAGTTAACTTGCAGCACAATGGGAAGAGGTAGTTAACATATTACAAAATTATAAATACTCATACTGTGGGATGGATATCTATTTATATATATATATATATATATATATACATACATATATATCTGTAAATCTGTTTGTATGTATATATGTATGCATCTATGTCTATCTTCTATCTATCAGCTAGCCAGCTATCTCTATGTCAACTGTCACTTTAGTTTTTTCTAGCCCAGAGTACAGTCTGAATTCGGCTTATTATCTCTTCTAGGTAATCCCTCACTGCCATCACCCACTGCTACAGCTTCACTGCCATCCTTTCCAACCTGGTATTGTCATTGCTTTAATTGGATCCCTCAGTATCTATGTCTCTGACGTTCTGAACATTTCCTCTTGAATTCTAAACTTGCTTGCCATCCTGTATCCTCGGCAGCAGCTGCTTAGCTACCTCTGGCTGTTCCCAAAACATTTGTGTTCTTAGGCATTTATGTTCTGTGTTTCCTATCTACACTCTTCCTAAAGTCAAAGTCATCTCCTCTTAAGGACTCAGTCACTACTCGCAAACCAGTGACTGTGAAATCTCCAGCCTTGATCCCTCATGTGAGTTCCAAAGCCACTCAGTATGTATCTACTAACCGCCTTTTCTGGGATGGGTGTAGGCTCCTCCTCTCCAAAAATAATCTTATGGCTGCCTCTCAAACACACTTCTGCTCTTGTTTCCTGTCTTGTGGAATTTCCTCAAAAAGCTAAAAGTAGAACTGCCTTTCGATCCAGTGATTCCATTGCTAGGATTGTACCCAAAGTATCCTGAAACATCAATTCAAAAGAACCTACTCACCCCCATATTCAAAGCAGCACTATTTTCAATAGCCAAGTGCTGGAAACAACCTAAGTGCCCATCAGTGGATAAGTGGATCAAAACACCGTGGTACATTGACACAGTGGAGTACTATGCAGCAGAAAGAAAGAAGGAACTTCTACCTTTTGCTATAGCATAGATGGAACTAGAGAGTATTGTGCTAAGTCAGATAAGCCAGGTGGCAAAAGATAAATAACATATCATCTCACCTAATACAGGAGACTAATGAACAAAACAAACCAATGAGCAAAATAGAACAAGAGACATGTAAACAGGCAACAGACAGACAGGGACCAGAGGGGAGGGTGGACAGGGAGAAGGGGGGAGAGAAGGGGACGGGTCTAGTCAAGGAACTCATGTGAATGACCCATAGACACGGACAACTAAACGGGAATGGGCTGTGGGAGAGCGGGGAGGTGGGTGGAGCCGGGGAGAGCAAAGGGGGAAAAATGGGACAACTGTAATAGTAAAACAATAAAAAATAAATAAAATAGTAAAGTTAACACTGTACACACAAAAAAAATCAAATTTTTAAGTTCCTTGAATGATATAGTCTAGGCTCCTTCCTCAGCATGGGCTGTTGGGTTAAAATGTCAGACAGGGTCTGACTCTAATGGAAAACATCAGCTTAGAAGGAAAACAGAGTCAACTATGCATTATTTGGTTGAGGAAATGAAGATGACGTGGTAGGAAAAGTAAAATTACGAAATAAACAGAAATCTCTTTTAACAAGATGTCTCTGTCTTAAAGTACCTTTGTACCATTTAAACAATGGGAAGTCATATCTCTGAGAGTTTGTAAAGACTACAAATGCTACAATATATGTGTATTTTTTTATTTTTAAACAGATATTTTTCCACGCATTTGTCAACGACAGGTAGGTAAAAGAGAATTTGAGAACAGCTCATTTGTTAATTATAAAGCACAGAAACTTAGGAAAATAAGACATTCTCGTGCCTGTATTTGTCTTTTCTGTATTCAAATACAATATAAATTATTGGTGATAAAACAGCCTATATTTTTTACAATGTTGCTACGGTGATCGATTTCTGTGAATTTTTGTTAAGTGTCTATACTTGTATTTTTATAGAATTGAGAGAAGATAAGAGGGTTAAGGATTTTAAGAAGACGCAGAAATATCTGTCTTTCAATTGAAGTGTCATGGATGTTTTTCTGTGAAATAGTCTGGGGAGAGAGGCAACTACACTAAGCTGCTGCCTCAGCAATTTCTTTCCACTGAAAAACAATAAGCTAAAAAAAAGCACATTGAGTTTATCAGATTCCCTAATTTGAAAACAATGTTGTATTTTGTACACATCAGAACAGTAGTGTTTATATAGACTATCAGTGAGAACAGGGGAAGGAGTCATTATATGTAACTGGAAATGATACATTTTTAAAAAGATAGATTTACAAATAAAACAGGGTATTTCTTTATGTTCTTTAATCTGGAATTACTTATTGGTTAATTTTACCCCATACTTCACTGTCTCTTAACAAAAATATATATATTTAAACAGAGTATATAGTATATTTACCTACACAAAACTTAGTGTCTTCACTCACAATATCTCCCAGTGATTATGCCCTCATTTTTTTGTGTCTGATCCAGGCAGACATTAACAGTATCCTTATCATCTGAGAGGTCACCAAGGGACAACAGGAAGAGGAAGTGCCAACCTGCACCTGGCCAGCCAGGGTCAATATGGGAACGAAAAACAAGTCAGTGAGTCTGAGAAATTCAGAGCTGGAAGGTACCTCACCCACCTCCATTCTTCTGACTAAAGGAACTGAGAATCAGAGAGGGCAGGCCATCTGCCTAAGAGATGATCTGTTGGCATATGCTGACCACTGGCCAATACCACAAAGAAAAATCTGAGCAGGGATTTAAATAGAAACATAGAGGAGAGAAAAGCAATTACTCCAGCACATTTTCCCTGCTGCCTCAGCCATTCTCTAATAGTTAACTAACAGCTCGGGCATTTCACACTTTCACATTTTAGTAGCTATCAGTTAGTGAAGCAATTGTCTAATGTATTCAACTATTTCCCAAATTTTCACACCAACGTTAAAAAAGTAAGTGAAGGAAGACATTTTAAATAGAACAAATGGCCTTCCGTAGCTTAACTAAATATTACGTTCTAGTAATTTTACTGTTAAGAAAAAAGTTGTCCATAATGGTATTAAAAGACTAAAGAAAAGGTACATGTTTTGCTGTTTAAAGACAAAATAAGACACACTCATCTTCTTTCTTTGGAACCACATGAAGGATACCTATTAGGCTGGAAAAATTCACTCCTCAGAGAAATATGAACTTTGACTGCACAGTAAAATAATCCTTGTATTTGAAATTCTAAAGGTTGTCAGTTTCTGTCACATTCTCTTTTCATTATGTAAATATTGCTTGCACTTAATTTTCATACAACTTGTTTTAATCAATTCAACTGAGCGAGAGATAAAGGTTACAGCTCATAGAGTGTCTAACCCAAGCAATTTAACAAGGACATGGATGAATGATTTTGAGTATGAATAGCAGTTTCAAGTTGCTGTCTATTGGTACCAATGAATAAAAGAAAAAAATATATTTGAAAACAAAAATAAGGCATTTACCAAAGCAACATTCAATAGCCTCAAATACAAGTTAACAAAATATGATCAAATTCTAATATGTTAAGGTGAATGCTTTGCATACCAAATTTTGAAGACAAGCAAAGTATTAAGCTTTAATTGATTATCTACATGTTCACTGTTCTGTCAATAGTCTCAACAATAATTTTACGTATTTATTCTTGATACTATTATTAGTTTCCATTGGAGTCTTTCAACTATTGCTACTTTCCCCAACCTATAAATTGCACAGTGACACCATCATTCATGGTGATAAACTTGTATTCAATTGCCAAGAGCAAGATTATCAAATGGAGACTCATGTACTTGTCTTCTGACATTGGTAAAAAAATTTTGGACAACAAAAACAGAAAAGCAGAAAGAAAGTGGGTGCTGGAAAACTGAAAGGAAAGTGAGTAAAATCATTTCCCAGACAGCATCTTTGGGTGAGGGATAAGCAGTGTGGAGCAAAATTATAGTGGGAAGGATAAACTCTCTGGATGAGGAAGAACCAGGAACCAGGTGGTATGTCAGAAAATTTTAAGTGAGGCAGGCAGTCTCCAAGGGGCAAACAAGTGAGTTATTGGACCTCTAAAGACCAAAATGGTAGAGACAGCCAGGTAAGTTCAGTTATGAACTCAAATCATTCCTCAGTAAATAGTGCAAGCAGGCTTTGTAAGGCATTAGAGACTGATGGATTAATTCCATCCATTCTTTAGGATGCAGCCTATCCTGCAGAAGGTTGTCCAGACGTGGCATTCCTTTAAAGCTAAAAATTCCATCTCCCAGTCTACTTTCTTTTCTTACTTTGAATTATACACAAACATATATAATTGAACTTTGAAATTTACATGAGACTTAAAGGAATGAAGGAGAAAACTAATCAACAAATTAAAGAAGAAATAATAAAATTAAATCAACAAATACAAAAAAAATTAATAAAATTTAATAGGTATCCCTAATTTAAAATACCTAAGTAAATTGTAATAAGAGAAAAGTATTCAAACATTGTAAATAAATTTTTAAAAAGTTTGGTGTTTGAAGGAAGAAAAATGAGAGAAGCTCAAAACAGTAATAACTTTGACAGTGTGAAAAACTTCATAATGAACATATTGAAGTTTATTTTTAATGTATTGGCTTATCATATATGAATGTGGGCTATAAAATTTACAGTTTTAGAAAGTGTTTAAGGTTTAATTTATGTCCAAATAGAATATTTTTTTTGAAAATGGATTAGAAGGGAATGATTTATTTCTTTGTTTTTAGGTTATCTAACTAGTATATTTCTTTTGATCTTTAATTGTCATAATCAATGTTATATATTTCTATTAAGTAATCAAAATTAAATAAAATGTGTTTTCCGACCAAAAACTAGAATTGGCTCCCTCTGCAAAGTCATAACAAGAACAGACTTTTTAAATAGTGTTTTTATCCTTTCTCTATTCCCCGTACACATATGTTATACACAGAATCACCCATCCCTACTTCTGCCAGGTAATGGGGTGTCCATTACAGTAGAGACCTCCAAATTCAAGGAACATTTTTGATGTGAATATTATAATTCCAAGTTACATTGTCCACATCCATTTATATGATTTTTTGTCTAATATTATTTTACATTTTTTTACCTATCTTGAGACCTTTCATTTATTTATTTTTGATAGTTTTTATGAGGTTAAAATATCCCTCCTGGGATTGTCCTTAGATAAGTTATGATACTTTTTCCTTTATGAGTAATTTGCTCTATTTGTTTGAAAGTTTGTGAGATTTATTCTTAACTTAAATCATTTTCTGATGCTATATCAAAGTGATTTTTATATTTAAATTAATGTCTTTTGGATATCAATGACATCTTGGAATCTGAATACTTAAGCCTTTAATGGATATTTTCTTCTATCACTTCATTGGTTTTTAATTACTCACATCTGTTTATTTTCTTATTTTTGAAATGGCCTATAATTTGCATGACATTATATTTATAAATTGCATGTTATTTTTATATTTATAAACACATTTCTTTCCATGTATTTTTTCTATTATTTCATGTTCATTTATTTTTTTCAAAATTAATTATCCATAATGAACGTTGTCTGTTTTAGTTCTACTACATTTTTACATTTTTACAAGTTCTGATTTTCAGTTCCAGAAAGTTTACAGTCATTCATGGCATAATTACATTTCGGTCCACGACAGACTGTATACACAAGAGAGCTGAATTTCCTGTACGAAATGGAAGGATATGTGGTTCAGGAAGAATTTTTTTTTTTTCTGTGATGGGGCAATATCTGTGGGGCTTGGCAATAGATTCCCTTTCACTCACAGCACCTCAATTTTGAGGGCACAGATTACATCCTAGTTCATTAGCCACTGACCAGTTTCTGTACAGAGGAGCCTGACCCCTGGTGTTACACACGCAGAAGGAGCTACAGTCCTACCCTCCCACCCCAACCCCAGATCTAGCTTGATGGCCTTCAGAGTGCATTACTGTAATTCTTTGTTGAGGACCCAAGGCCATGTACAAGGACACAGGTCCACAGCAGCTGCCTTAACAAGTATTAAGTATCACCACCACCTTAGTGAATGCCTTCTCTGGTAGTGTGGAGCCAGCCTGTCCTTGTACTTCAGGAATATTCTCAGGTTGTAATGATGTAAAGTACAGGTAAGTTTTATTTCCTCTATCAGTTAAATTCCAGAAAAAGTTCTTTGTGCCAGATAGGGTCAATGGAACCAAAACCAGACTGCCAAAGTCAAAATATTGAGTAAATTAAAAAAGAAGAGTAATATTGAGTTCTCAGTTTGACCCTCTCTCCATGTTAAAAAACCTTAATTTAAAAAAAAAAAAATGAATCCCACCAAGTCTCAATCTGATTATGGCTCCAACGTGCAGTAACCAAAATTACATTGCCATGACAATTTCCTATGGTCCTGTGTAATTCCATCATATGACCTGTCACTCCTCCTAATAGTGACTGTAATGGTGATCTATATTTCATCCAACTGATTTCTCCTCAACATTTTCAATCAATCCAGTCCAGATCTTTGTTCATGGAGAAGCAGCGACAGCTTCAATGTCCTATTTCTGCCCATGTTGAAAGGACTCGGGGGCAGGGTTTCTAGAACAGTCTACAGCAGTGTGCAGTCATGCCCTAGGCCTTCACCTTCACTCACCGCTCACTCACTGACTCACCCAGAGCAGCTTCCAGTCCTGCAAGCTCCAATCATGGTAAGTATACTATACAGGGATACAATTTGTATCTTTTATACTATATCTTTACTGTCTTTTATGCATTTTGAGGTGTTTAGACGCAAAATTTCTTACCATTGTGTTACGATTGCCTATAGTTTTCAGTACAGTAACATGCTGCTCAGGTTTGTAGCCTAAGAGCAATGGCCATATCATACAGCCTAGGTGCATACTAGGCTATACCATCTCGGTTTGTGTAATTGCACTCTATGGTGTCCGGACAATGATGAAATTGCCCAAGGGTGCCTTTCTTAGACCATATCCCCATTGTTAAGTGATGCATGACTATATTTTGAACTCCAATTGCATCATGTTGAGTTATTTTTCTCCTTGGCTTTTAATTTCTCTTCTTCCTCTTTCATTCTTTCTACTCAATAGAAGCAATCTGTTCTAATTATTTGGTTTGGTCTCTTTTCCTCAGTTTACTGAGCTTTGTCTTCTTCTTCTTCATTTTTTTTTTTTTTTTGACTAGTTCTGAGAGTGAATTACCAGCTTCCATGTTGTTCAAGTGGCTAGAGTTTCTTCTATAATCATCACTGGAAGGCTGAAGAACATATGGTGGTCTTTGTTCCTGGAAGACTACATATAATATATGAAAAATCTGGGACCCATATTGAGACAGTATAAGGGGTAACATCTGGACCACATCTTGACTGAAAGAACTCCATCTTACAGGCTTGACTCTAACCCCTTGCATTCAGTCAATTTCCGTAGCTGAAACTACCGAACCACATCCTTAAAGAAAAGAATGTATGATGACGTCTTTCTTAATAACAAGTTCAATAAATGACACCCAGAATGTGTGTGCAAGCATTACGTTACAGGACCTCCTGGTAGTTCACTGAGCATGAAAAACGTCCTGTGACTACCCTAGGATCAATCACCACCAGATGACAACCATGCGGCAACTGCCCACATACTCATTCCCAAGCCCCACACCTGCCCCAAGACCCCTACACAAGCCACCACAAGAACCCCTTGGGAGCCCAACGTCTCTTTTTCTAGTTGACTGCTTTGCACGCAAGTGTTTTTCAATAAACTCTACCTGCTTTATCCTGTGCTGACTTCATTGCTCATTTCCGTGACATTGAGACTCAAAAATCTAGCAATTAAGGTCCAGTAACAGTATCTAAAAGTTTCTGAAGGAGCCCACCCTCCCTATTCTCTGTTCCCTCCAGGTGCAGCATAGAGAGGCAGTACCTGCCTAACACCACACGGTGGAAATCATTCTCACCATGGGCTCGGCCCCTTCCAGACTGATTTCTATGAAACCAGTGTGTAGTGCAGGAAAGACAGCTGGAAGTTTCAGCTCTGCCCTTCCTCTTCAGAGAATGTAGGTGTACTTTCCAGTTTTGTAGACTCAAGAACTCTTTAAATTAGCAGTCTTTGCTCTGGTATACACTGACTTGGGGTCTTCAGCTTCTCTCCCCAGGGAAGTAATGTGATCCTGATCCAAAATCTCTCATCTAGAACTTCTTAACCTCAGATGTAGGGCAGTACCTTTCCTAAGGTTCCACCAATAGCCTTGTTTTAGTTGTTGAGCACTAGGAGGATGGCCATAAATGGGTCACAAAAATGATTGTTGGGCTGCTTTCCTTTTAGAATTTAAAGAACCTTATAGGAGTACATCATACTATCTCCATTTCGTACCAATCACTCAATCCTTAAGCCCTTTCAGCTGAACTTCTAGTAACATTGTGCCCTGAAAGTGATCAAAAGTGAACAATTATCAGTGGCATTTAACATCTTAGAAAGTCTTCTTTTGTCTTTCATGACACCATACTCAAGTATTCTTAATACTGCCTATGGGTCAAACCATACTCTTCTGAAGCCCAAAACATTTCAGTGGGCATTACTGCTCTTGTCTTCTCTCTCCACAGAGAGAACAAAAAAACCCTAAATATGTGGTGTTCATATAAGTTCTGGTCTCTATTATCAACTTTCTTTAACCCTGTTGATAAATTCGTATTATCATACTTATATTTTTACGTATATTAAGAGAAAAGTAATCAGTAAAATGTTGAGTGACCTAAAAATACATGCAGATATTTCTGGTTTCTGGTCCAATATGTAAGGAGTTTAGAAATCATTACTTTTAATCATACATGAGAAGGAAGTTTAACAAACTGAAAATCAACAACTCCTCTGAGATCTATCCAGGAACCAAGGTCAAAGAACAGCACTGTCCCTCAAACTGGGGAGAAAGACAGATAAAAGACAGAGAAATACAAATTATTGGAACAGACACTCATCACCAAAAATCTGCCTAAGAACCATCACTGGGATAGGAAATCTAACTGTAATTGATGAATTGGTGGATGTCCAGTGTAGACAAGAGAGAGTTAAAAACTCATTGGTATCCTCTTAGTTTTACCTCCAGGAGCTCGACCAGGTTTACAGAGTGAAAATCAGAGAAAAATATCCTTATTCTTCTGGCAGAGAGAGGGAAAAAGTAGCCAGTGTAAAGTAAGTCCAAAATATTCTGTTCTTTTTAACAATATCTGAACCCAAACTATTTCACCATGGCCTAATGGGCCTTGGGAAAGAGGAATACCCAACTGCAGCCAGATTTTTTGGATATAAACAAACATTATAAAGTTTACAAGTATATTAAAAGACAAAAGACCCAGAATAGCCACTACAATATTGAAGGAGAAGAATAAAGTTGAAGAACTGACACTACCAAACTCAAGACTTACTATAAACTGACAGTAGTCAAGACAGTGTGATATTACAAAAGAATGGACAACCAGATCAATAGAACAGAAGGCTCAGAAATACATCTGCACATATGCTCAACTGATCTTTGAAAAAGGAGCGAAGACCATATGTACAATGGAGAAGAGATAGTTGTTTATTGCTTTTTAAGTGTATTTTATTGATTATGCTGTTACAATTGTCCCAATTTCTTTTGCCTTTGCTCCCCTCTGCCCAGCACACCCTCTCCATCCAACAATCCCATCCCCTTAGTACATGTCCATGGGTCATGCATATAAAAGTCCTTTGGCTTAATAAATAAAAGTCCTTTGGCTTTTCCATTTCCTGTACTATTCTCTACATTCCCCTGTCTATTCTGCACCCTCCCCCTATGTTTCTTAGTCCCTGCACACTTCCCCCCTTCTCCCCATTCCCTTTCCCAGCTGATCCCCCTCCACACCCACTCATCCTCATTTAAAAAACTAAATAAAAACTTTATATGTTTCATTAAAATTAACTAAAAATGGATGATAGATATAAATGTATAATGAAAAAACAAAACTTTTAGCAAATAATATAGGAGAAAATCTAGGCATATTTAGGTTTAGCAATAACTTTTAAGATGAACACCAATGGCACAATCCATCAAAAAAAAGGATAAATTGGACATTATTAAAATTAAAAACTTCTGCTCTGTAAAATACACTTTCAGAGAGTAAAATGACAAGGCACAGATTAGGAGAAGAAACATATCTGTTAAAGGATCAGTATCTAAAAATATGCATAAAACTCTTAAACTACAACAAAAGCAACTCAAAAAAATAGGCAAAAGACCTGACCAAACACTCACCAAAGAAGATGCAGAGATGACAAATACACATATAAAAAGATATTCACTATTGCATGGCATTAGGAAATTGTAAATTAAAACAATAGTGAGATACCAATTTGCACCTATTAGTACGATTACAATCCAAAGCACAGCCAACAGTAAATGCTGGTGGGGATGTGGAGACAAAGAAACTATCATTTGTTGCTGAAGAGAGTACAAAGTGATCACAAAAGCCACTTTGGAAATAATTTGGCAATTTCTTATAAAGCTAAACATATTCTTACATATAGCATAGTGATCTTGCTCCTCAGAAGTTACTCAAATAAACTGAAAACTTATGTTGATGCAGACACCTACAGGGAAATGTTTAGAGCATCTGTATTCATAATTGCCAAAGCTTGGAACTGATTAAGATGCCCTTCAATAAATGGATAAACTGTGGTACATTCATACAATAAGGTATTATTCATCAATAAAATTAATGAGCTGTCAAGTCACCAACAGATATAAAGGAAACACAGGTGCATACTGCTAAGTGAAATAAGTCAATCAGAAAAGGCCACATACTATATGATTTTAATGACATCATTCTAGAAAAGGCAACACTACAGATACAGTAAGATGGTCAGTGGTTGCCAGGGGCTCACGAGGAACAGGAGGGATGAAGAAGAGAAGAAGGGTGGGGAGAACAGGTGAATTTTAGGGCAGTGAAACTATTCTGTATGTTGCATGTCATTATATACTTTTTAAAACTCATAGAATGCACTAGAGAAGGAGTGAACCCTAAAGCAGCTATGGACTTTAGTCAATAATAATGTATCCACATTGACTCATCAAGTGTAACAAATGTACCACAGTAATGCAAGATGTTCACAACAGGAGGACGAATGCTTGGGGGCTGGTGAGAGAAGGTATAAGAGGCTGGCCTTTGTTTCAGCACATAATGTAGCACGCCTGCCGAAAGTCCTAAGAAACAAGGTACTAGATCCTCATGGTCTTTATCCTGTGAGTCAGGCAGGAAAGCAAAGTGGTTATAGCTAGTTATATTTTGATTTCTGTGTCCTGGGACACACTGAGTGAAAAATATTTTTGCATACTAAATACATAGACCTCGAGTAAGCTCTACATGAAATGGAAATCATTTTGAATAATAAGACTGGTTTGTTTTGAGGTGGCCAATCATTTTAACAAAAACAATATACACACACACATATGTGTGTATATATATATATATATTTGCATATATAAGTTAGAAAAACATGTTGCCACACACTATAAGAAATCAATATGTGGTGAAAAGCATTGCAGGATAAACCAGAAGACCTGGGCTCCAAATCTACCTTTCATGTCTCACTTTTGTGAAAATAGCAATTCAAATAACATCCAAAACTACATCAGTCAACACCAACTAACAGTGATCATCCACCTGTAATTGCTAAAGTCTCAGGTATACAAAAATAAAAAGCCTCGGTCATTTCAAGAGACCATTAATAAATTTATGGTCTATACAGTGCTTTCCAGTAGAAAAATAAAGAAGGCCACATAAGTAATTTAAAATTTTCTAGTAGCTACATTAAAGATGAAAAAGAAACAGGTAAAATTAATTTTAAGAATATATGTGTATCATTCAACCCAACATACACCAATATTACAACATGATAATGATATATTTGACATTGTACTAAATATTAAACACAATGTGTGTTTTACACTCACAACACATTGCAATTTGTAGTAGATGCATTCAAATGTTCAATAGACACATGTAGCTAGCGGCTACCATATTGAAAAACACAGGCCTGGAGGTAGAATAGATACATGAAAAACATGCTAAGTTGTGTGGTGGATTCCCAGAATTCCAGAACACATTCCTATTTCCCATTAGGGAATTCAGAGAAAGTCTCATTCGGAAGACTACAGCTGAGTGAAACCGAAGGCTATGAGAGACATGGCATGTATCAAAGAAGAACAGCCTACAAGGATGCTCTGGGTGAGAGAGGCCCCCCCAGTGAAGGGGATAGAAAAACAAAAGGCATGTAGTTGGTGCAGGGAATGATGCTGAACTGTGTGTGGAATGAGCAGGGAGAGCTGAAGCAAGAGCAGTGCCAAACTGAGATCAATATTGACTCCTGGGGTAGTGTTCTAGAAATAGCTTTTATGAGAGGGTTAGTAAACAGACTCTTGGCTCTAGTGCTGCTCCGAACTAAATATGTGATCTGATTTAAGTTACTATAATGTACTGTCTCCAGTTCCTACTTTCTACAACTGTAAAATCAAAGAATTCAATTAGGTTATCTCTAACATCCTTTCCAATTAAAATACAATGTGGTAAAAGCTGCAAAATATGAATTAAAATGTTTCAAGATTTAAATATATCCAGAAATGTCAAACGTGGTATTTAGAAGGCAGAGTAGAAGATTATAATTATGTAACATAGCTATTTAAACCTATTCTGGGAAAAAAGTTAAAATAGAGATTGGATTTCAAAATAATAACAGCCAATGCTATATTCTGTAAATGTCAATATTAAACTTCCTACCTCCCCTTTTCCTGGAAGAGGAAACTATTTTAATATAGTCAATCATGAGATTTTTTTTCATGATGAATGAATTCTAATTTTTAAGCCTACTAAATCTGAAGATTTTGCTTAAATACATGCTTTAGAAGTAAACTTGCAAATACATCAACTGCCTCAGAAGAAACTTAACAAAAAATAATATCCAACTTCTGTCTCCTTCTATATATTCAATAACAGTTAATTGAGAAAACTATAGAAATTTAAAATAAATTAAAACAAGGCAGGATCTAACAATCTAATGAATTAAAGTCATCTGTGGGATAACCCATTTTATTTTTTTAAAAACACACCTATTAATCTTCCCTAGAGCCACCTGAAAGAGAAAAAAAAACTGTCTCTGGCTTTACAGTGATATAGAAATCAATTTGTTTATACAAATAAAAACCTGTGGCAAATAGGGTATTGAGAAACAAGCTATGTATGAGGAAAGTAGTCCTAAAGGATAACATACTAGAAATTATCTTATTCTGTTGCTTTCTTAGAAAATTATAGTCCAAAGAGTTCAATTAGACCATGAAAAAAAATCATCAAAGGCCATCAAACAAAGAAAAAAGAAAGCGACAACGTAAAGTACTGACAAATGCATACATATTTTTATTTGAAGTATGAAAACAGACTGAGTCAATGAGTTGAAGATGGAGAAGTGCCTATTAGAGAATGTGGAGATGCAGAGAAAATGAAGTGAGTGTAAAAGCAGTGTGATATAGCAATGGCTGAGAAAGGATGGGAAAGGCAATTCTCAGGGAGGCTGTTGTATAAAGAAGACCATCTCCAATGAAGTCTTGAAAATGAATGGAGAGTCAGCAGAATCCATTATGATCATGTTTCTTTTCACAAGTGAGAAGGTGGGTAGAAGAATTCTGCACAGCAAATGAAGCCTGAAGAAGTGTCTACTGAATTGAGAATCCATAAAGAAGGCAGTGGATAATAAAGAGATGGATTGCTTGGGATTTCTTCCAAGATTGAGTGGGGACACTTGGAACATATCCGGGAGTTGTGAGGCATAATAGGAATTTAAAGGTAGACACACACACACACATGCACACACATGCACACACTGCTTGGGAAAGAGGCTCGCAATTTCTGGGAGGTCTGTGTTGAGGCAAAAGGAAAAGCTCTGTGAACAACTGCAGCATCTGGACTGAAAATAGAAATGGAGGACATAGAATAGTGTTTACATTAAGTGATCTCTCTTAGTACAGAGACCAACATCTGGCTTTGGTTACATTTATCTGAACATAGTGAAAATGTTTGAATTAACCAAAAAAGATTACACTAAATTTCATAACACTGTTTACACAGCAAAATAAATGACAAAACAGATACATGGAAAAAGTGTCTGTTTACGGACACATTTCAAAGAGTACGAATATAGCACCCCCAAGCTACATTATCTTAGTGTGGTTGACATAAAACAGGGTTCCACACAAACTCCTAATGATGGCCATTACAAATTGTGTTAATCCAAGGTGGTATAAACATAGATATCCCATGACTTTTGTTTATTACAATGATAAAAGGAGTTTGAATGCATTTCTACCACAATTAAGGAAACAGAAAGCATATTTACATTTTATTTTTCTACTACCAATAGCATTTCATATGACATCTTTATTCCTATGAATTATAGCTCTCACAATACGTTTTTCCCCTCTTCTCCATAAATAATGTATTGGGGGTTTTGATTGTTAGCAAATTTAGAATAGAGTATTTATATTCACAGAAGCAATTTCAATTTTTCTTGGCTCTATTTATTGGGTATTAGAAATCTCATTTACCACAAATAAGACACATTTTGTTTTTTTTTAAGTTTTTATATTTTATTTTTATTTTTTTTATTTTTGGTTTTTCAATTACAGTTGTCCCACTTTTCCCCCATTTCTCTCCCCCACCCAACCCACCCCCTTTCCCGCAATCATATCCCTCCCCCTTGTCCACGTCCATGAGTCATTTATACACGTTCTTGGACTAAACCCTTCCCTTACTTATCCCCCTTCTCTCCCTCTCCCCTCCCCCCTACTGACTACTATTCTACTCTTTGTTCTATTAGTTCTTTTGTTTGTGTTGTTCTTTAGTTTCTTCTATTAGGTGATATCATATGGTATTTTTCTTTCTTTGCCTGGCTTATTTCACTAAGCATAATTTTCTCTAGTTCCATCCATGTTGTTGCAAATGGCAGGAGTTCCTTCTTTCTTTCTGCTACATAGTATTCCATTGTGTAAATGTACCACGGTGTTTTGATCCACTCGTCTACAGATGGGCACTTAGGTTGTTTCCAGCACTTGGGTATTGTAAACAGAGCTGCTATGAACATAGGGGTGCATAAGTTTTTTTGAATTCGGGTTTTAGGATTTTTCGGGTATAATCCTAGCAGTGGAATCACTGGTTCAAATGGTAGTTCCATTTTTAGTTTTTTGAGGTAATTCCATACTGTTCTCCACAGTGGCTGCACCAGTCTGCATTCCCACCAACAGTGCAGTAGGGTTCCCTTTTCTCCACATCCTCGCCAGCACTTGTTGTTTGTTGATTTGTTGATGATGGCCATTCTGACAGGTGTGAGGTGGTGTCTCATTGTGGTTTTTATTTGCATCTCCCTGATGGCTAATGATGTTGAGCATTTTTTTGTGTGTCTATGGACCT
Organism: Furipterus horrens; assembly: GCF_987537825.1. NCBI lineage: Eukaryota > Metazoa > Chordata > Mammalia > Chiroptera > Furipteridae > Furipterus > Furipterus horrens. The sequence continues at coordinate 9,055,489 of NW_028327182.1, forward strand.
TCTGTATGTCCTCTTTGGAGAAGTGTTTGTTCAGGTCCTTTGCCCATTTTTTAATTGGGTTGTTTGTTTTCTTGATGTTGAGTCATATCAGCTCTTTATATATTTTGGAAATCAGTCCTGTGTCTGTGATGTCATTGGCAAATATGTTTTCCCATATGGTTGGTTTCCTTTTCATCTAGCTGATGTTTTCTTTTGCTGAGCAGAAACTCTTCAGTTTGATGTAATCCCATTTATTTATTTTTTCCTTTATTTCTCTTGCTTTAGGAGATGTATCCGTGAAGAAATTGTTACATGAGATATCTGAAATTTTCCTGCCTATGTTTTCCTCTAGGACTTTCATGGTGTCATGGCTTACATTTAAGTCTTTGATTCATCTTGAGTTTATTCTGGTGTGTGGTGTAAGTTGGTGGTCTAGTTTCATTTTTTTGCAAGTCCCTGTCCAGTTCTCCCAGCACCATTTGTTAAAGAGGCTCTTCTCACTCCATTTTATGTTTCTTCCTCCTTTATCAAATGTTAGTTGACCATATAGACCTGGGTTTATTTCTGGACTCTCTATTCTATTCCACTGATCTATATGTCTGTTCTTATGCCAGTACCAGACTGTTTTGATCACAGTGGCTTTGTAGTATTATTTGATATCTGGTGTTGTGATTCCTCCTGCTGTGTTCTTCTGTCTCAAGATTGCTTTGGCTACTCAGAGTCTTTTTTGGTACCATATGAATTTTTGGAGTATTTTTTCTAGGTTTGTGAAACATGTTTTTTTATTGCTTGACTTTGTTTTGGAATCTGATTGTCTCTTGTAATTACAATACCTGATTTTTTTTAAACCAGAAACAAGGACAAGTAACATGTGCTGGGGAACAAGCTGTGATCACATATGAAGGAAGAAAGTGCATTTGAAAGTGCAAGAATAAACAACTGGGAGGCTTGGTCACTTATTAAGAAATAATTCAGAAGTCCTGGTTCTAAAGGAAAACAATGGGTAAAGGGGTGAAAAGAGCAAATAGAAACACTCTCTTTCAATTCCTTAAATAGATCACCTGTTACCAGCAGGAGCAGCACAAATGCATTGATCTCTGATATGTTAAACAGGATCTACTCATGTAGAGCAAAAGTGCTTTCAGGTCACCTTAAATCATGTGCCATTGTCTCATGGTATCATGATGGAAAGGGACTGAATTACAGGCTCTCAATATCAAACTCGAAACTGGAGAGAGAATTCAAATAAAAGCATCATCTTTTCTGGCGTTTTACAGATGATCCCTCTCTTTTGCAGCCCTGCCTCTAACACTTAGCAATTCTGTGGAGGAGCTGAAGTTTTTGTCACAAAGTAAGGTGACCTTTGGCAGAGACTAGAAGACCTGGTCCAGGGCAACATTTGATATGGTCCATCAGAGCTGCAAGGTAAAGCCTGAGACTATCCAGTCTTTCCAGGAAATGCTGGCTACCTAGCACTTGACCAGGTATTTTAAAAATCAGTGGAAATTGTTAATTAGATGTATCATTATTCAAAAAATATAAGTTCAATATGAGGTCATAAGTTGTACTTCCAGTTTATTATAGGAATAAGTGTTTAACAAACATTATAAAAGCCAATAACAATTGTATTTAAATTTCTCTTAGATTCTCTATTTAATAGTTCAGGCGAAGAGCTCTATTTTGATCATTTCTAATCTGTTTAAAGCAATGCTCAATTTTTGTTAACATTTAATATAATAATTTAAACAAAGTGCAAGTTTTTATTTTTATATTCATTCATGACACATTGGACTAGTAAGAGTATCAAATGTTAAAGTAGATCTAACCTCACTGGAGATAATCTCTAAAGATAAATTGACTAGATGTATTCTGACCAATTCCTAGAGTAGAGCTCCTTACATTCTCGTAAATTGACCCTGAGTTTGCAATTGTCAAACTAATGCCACTTTTGTTTAAAGAAGCATCTTTTTGTGCATATCATAAATATTGGTTAACTCTGCTCAAGTCTGAAAGTGAATTGCATGTTTCTAAGTATTTCAATTCAATGTAAAAGAATGATAGAAGAACAGATATGGATTTGGGAAGTTTATGTCATTAGGCAGGATAGTAGTAAATTTATAGAAAGATGATAATTCTAGGAAATAAATAGGCACCTGTCATAAATAGCTGGAAAAAATCAGACTCTTATGGCAAAAGAGATACACACACATACACACACATATACACACACACATATAAACACACATACATATATATCGTCGGCAGCCGCCCGTCTCGAGAGACGATGGTGTAGCTTCTTAAGAGTCTATCTGAACCGCCAAGAATGGCTGTGCAGTCCAACTCGGGAGTGACACGGTATCTGTCTCCTCCCGTGTTGAATCGACATCTTGCGATGACGCTGGAGTGTCCTCTCCAGTGAAGCTGAAGCTACAGAGCCTGGGCAGGGTGATATGGAGGGTCTGCTGTTGCCCATGCAGCAGACCCCCCCTCTCTTCGCAGCTGAAGGGTCCAAGGGAAAGACGGAGTCGATACAGCTTGGCTTCAGGTGTGCCGCATATATATATATATATATATATATATATATATATATATATACACATATATATCTTCTATAATTCAGTATCTAAATATCAACTATAGAAGATAATAAAAGTGTAGACACTGTGACTGAATTTATTAAGTTGACCTTTGTAAAACTCTAAAGTCTGAGTTAAAACCCACTCTGTAGTTTTACATATGAAGCTTTTTTATGTTACATTTGTAAAGTTGTGGTCTGATTGGTGATACAGTCAAATGTCAATATATCACTACCTGTTTTTGAAAAGACATCCCTGCAACGTGATAAAAATTATTGAATTTGTTGTAAGTTGATGATCTAGTTTCATGTTTTTCTGCATGTACTAGTCCAGTTCTCCCAATACCATTTATTGAAGAGACTGTCTTTACTCCATTGTGTGTTCATGCCCCCTTTGTCAAACATTAATTGACCATAGAGACTTGGGTTTACTTCTGGGCTCTCTATTCTGTTCCATTGATCTGTGTCTGTTCTTATGCCAGTACCAGACTGTTTTGATTACAGTGGCATTCTAGTATAGTTTGACATCAGATATTGTGATCCCTCCTATTTTGTTCATCTTTCCTAAGATTTCTGAGGCTATTTGGGGGTCTTACACCATATACCAGAATAAATTCAAAATGGATAGCAGACTTAACTGTAAGTTGTGACACCATAAAAGTCCTAGAGGAAAACATAGGCAGGAAAATTTCAGATATCCCACATAGCAATATGTTTGCCAATATATCTCCTAGGGCAAGAGAACTGAAGGGGGGGAAAAGAACAAATGGGACCACATCAAACTAAAAAGCCTCTGCATGGCTAAAGAAACCATCATCAAAATGAAAAGGGGACCAACTGTATGGGAGAACATATTTGCTAATGATACATTGGACAAGGGTTTGATCTCCAAAATACATAAAGAACTCTTATGATGCAACACCAGGAAAACAAACAATTCAATTAAAAAATGGGAAAAGGATCTGAATAGACACTTCTCCAAGGAGTTCATACAAATGGCCCAGAGACATATGAAAAGATGCTCAACATCACTAATCATCAGAGAGATGCAAATTAAAATCACAATGAGAATTCACTTCACACTGGTCAGAATGGCCATCATTAATAAATCAACAAACGACAAATGCTGGTGAGGATGTGGAGAAAAGGGAACCCTAGTGCTCTATTGGCAGGAATGCAGACTGGTACAGCCATTGTGGAAAACAGTATGGAATTTCCTCAAAAAACTAAAAATGGAACTGCCTTATGACCCAGCAATTCTACTGCTAGGAATATACAACAATCCCAAATCGCCAATTCAAAAGAACATACGTACCCCCCGTTGATAGCAGTGCTATTTATAAAAGCTGAGAGCTGGAAACAGCATAAGCGCCCATGAGTAGATGAGTGGCCCAAAAAACTGTGGTGCATTTCACAAAGGAATACTATGCAGCAGAAAGAAAGAAGTAGTTCTTAGCCTCCGTGATAGTGTGGATGGAGCAGGAGAATATTGTGCTAAGTAAATAAGCCGGCTGGTGAAAGACAAATACCGTATGATCTCACTTGTAAGAGGAATCTAATGAACAAAATAAACTAACAAACATAATAGAACCACAGGCATGGAAACATGGAACAGACGGAAGTGACCAGAGTTGGGGGCATACTGGTGGAAAGAAGAAGGGACTAGACAATGAACATGTATGAATGACCCATGGACATGGATGACAGTATAGGGATTGACAGTGGGAGCAGGGGATGGGATGGGTCAAGGAGGGCAAAGGGAAAAAAATTGGGACTACCATAATAAAATAACAATAAAAAACAATTTAATTAAAAAAAATACTTGGATTTTATTAAGATATTGGTGGGCATGATTTCTTTCCTAAGAGGTTTCTGCTAAAAATTTCTTAAGTATAAATATAGGTTGACTAAAAAAAATAAAATAAAAAGAGTATAACATTTTTAGGAGAAAACTCTAATTCTGAAAAAAATATTTTATTAACAAGATAGTATAATTTTAAAATGTACATAAACCTCTATGAGAGTAACAGGATAATTTAATTTATTTCCCAAGTAAGAGGAAATTTAAATTTATCCAAAAAAATTAATAAAAATCATATTTAGAGGTTTTTTTAATAAGAAAAGCAACTTAATTATTTGTTAGCCTTCAATTCCATTTATGAAACAATTAAGACAGTCTTATTATTTATCAGGTTGGTGCGAAAGTAACGTCTGACTTTTTTAAAAGAAACTTTTAGATAGTATTTATTAAATTTGTGCCTCTTCTTATACTTTTTTGATGTCACAGTGACTAATTTATACCTTATTTTTTCACATTGTTGAAGTATTGTTCATAATCGTCCACAATATTTGCACCCATGTTCATCCCATCTAAAGACCACAGCAGAAATGTTTTATTCTATGAGTTTCATGAAGGTGCCGCCAATGCAAGTACAGCAGCAAAGTCTATTCAGAGCACTTATGGGGGCGATGCAGGGACTGAAAGAAGTTGCAGGAGGTGGTTTTCCTGTTTCCGAAGTGGGGATTCCAGTTTGAAAAATGAGCCAAAGAGGGTCATCCAAAAAAACTTGATTCCGAAGTGCTGGAAGCTGTTGTCACAGAAAACCCCAGCATTACCTCCAGGGAACGTGCAGAACAATGTAACGTAGCCCAGACAACCATGCTACACCAACTGAAAAGGATCGGGAAGGTTCCAGTGGTTGGAAAACGGGTCGCACACGAACTGTCTCCAGAGAATCTGCAACAGTGTGTTGCTTGTTGTGAATCATTGCTTTCGCGACACCTTCAGGCACCATTTTTAGGTCGGCGTGTTACAGGTGCTGAGAAGTGGATCCTTTACCATCACGTTAAATGCCGCCGATCGTGGATCAGTCAAAGAGGAAGGAGAGCTCAATAACCAAGAGGAGGACTTCATCCAAAGAAGATCATGTTGAGTGTATGGTGGGATAGGGAAGAAACTGTCCATTATGAACTGTTAGACAACAATCCAACAATTACTGCTAATCTTTACTGCAAACAACTTAGTCATTTGAAAGCAGCTTTGAACCAAAAGTGACCCTCCTTAGTCAACAGAAAGGGTGTCATCTTCCATCACGATAACACTCGTCCTCACACAACTCAACTCACCAAAAATTTCTTGAACGAGCTTGGTTGAGTAATATTGCTTCATCCTCCATACTCTCCTGACCTTGCTCCTTCTGATTGTCACTTGTTTCGGGGACCACAGAACCATTTTGATGGTCTTAGGTTGGCATCAAGAGAAGAGCTTGAAAATGAGTTGGATTCATATTTTGCTTCAAAACCTGAAGATTTTTACAAGTGTGGCATTTATAAGCTAGTTGACAGATGGAATGAGGTTCTAGAAAGCAAAGGAAGTTATGTTCATGAGTAAATATTTTCATAATCATGGGCTTTTTCATTTTTTGAAATAGACCTCAAAATCAGACATTATTTTTGCACCAACCTTATAAAATGAGAGTAACATAGGAAGGGAAAATAGATTTTTCCAATGCCATCTGCTAATCTTAAAATACCTTATTGTAAAAGGTGCTTACCATATGGTATAATTTGATTTCATACAAGATACAAACTATTTTGACTTCAAAGTGACCTAATATTTTTTTTAGTTCTGAAAACAAATATGCAGTAACTGCCTGGAGAAACTAAGCTAAACAGAAATCTCACAAGACATGCAAAGACGCATTGCTTATTGCCTTCTATGTTAGCAACATCCTGGCTGATTTTTTTTTAAAGGAAAAAAATGACAATAGAAAAAATTTTCAAGGATTATTTATTGTAGAATCAAGTACAAGGTTTTTCCCATATTTAAAAAACAAACAAACAAACAAACAAAACAGGATTTACCTGAGGGTGGGCTGGGGTGGGCAAGACAGCCTGTTGTGATTTTTCAGTGAATTTGTGAAAATAACAGTAGCATGTGGCTAATATGATATATGTCCAATACCAATATGGCCACAATAGTGAGATACTTTAAATACATATCGTGATTTTCAGTAGTGAAAAATAATGAGGTTCATTTGATTCATCAGATTTTACTATGGGTCTATGATTAACTTAAAGATATTCTATGAAGGAAAGAAAGTCAGGAAGTTGATTTTTGTCCAATGAATTCTAAGAAAACGCTATTTGAAGGGTTAAGAATTTCTGTTCAGTCTAGTGAGTCAGGATAGATGTGTATTTTATTCCTGTGAATGTAATCCTAAATATAAGCCTCACCATAATTTCTTGAAATATGAAAAATTGATTACAATCCTCAGTACAGGATTGGATGTTTCATATCACTAACACTAACTCCCCTAACAGCTCTAAAGGTAGATATTATTATCCCATATTTTACAAAAGAGGATATGGGGCTTTAGATGTGCTCAAAGTTACTTTGTTAATAAGCAGCAGAGCTGAGATTTTAAACTATTTCAAAATCCATGCTATTTCCATTATGTGACATATCATCTAAGTACCTATTTTTTGGCTTACTCCCTTTATACATATTCAAAGTGAAAATACATAATAAGAAATATGAGTCATATACTAAGCAGTAATTGTTATCATTTCTGCTGAAGAACAACTTTAAAATTGGCACGTAATCTCAACTCTGTATTTAAAATACAAAAGACATTCTGGAGTTCAGGCATTCCTAACCAAACTGGCTTTTCTTTGCGCAATTAATTCACACCCTGGAATTTTATTCCTTATTTTTATCAAAACAAACCAACACCTTTTGTTGTTGTCTCTACAGTGAAAGGCTTGCCTTGGTCCCATTACTCTTTATTTCCATCTGTATTATAATCCAAAGTAGAGATTTGATGGAATGTTTTCCTCGTCATGTTTAGGAACTCTTAGAGCATTACTTGCTTCCTCAGGAAATATACGCAACACTTTGTAATTAGTGAAGAGGTACACATTTTATTTTATTTTATTTTATTTTATTTTATTTTATTTTGGCATTGGGACCATTAGATTTCATGGATTACAAAGAAATCCATGACTAAAAAGAAAGAATAAAAAAATATGACTTACTTCCCTAATAGAAGCTTGGTTTTCTTTTGAAATATGTACAGAAATAAATGAGATGAAAAATGCAGTGATGGTTAGTTGTACCTTGTCAAACAAAGGCAAAATATTTTCCCTTTAGCCATACATGAACTACATATATTTTATAGTCAGTGCTTTTTCTTTTTCTGTCCAAGTTGTTTGAAATAAGCTTATATTGTTACAAAAAGCTTTGGGGACCCAATTTTGCAAAGATACTTGTACCTATGTTCAGTGGCCAAGACATGGAAATAATTGAAGTGTCCTTTGATAGATGATTGGAAAAAGAAGAGATGGTATATTATACATGAAGGGGTTCCAAAAAAAGGTGAAATACTGCCATGTGTGAAAACATGGATGGACCTTGAGAATAACATGCTAAGCAAGATAAGTCACTCAGAAAAAGCTAAGAACCATGTGATTTTACTCCTATGTGGGATATAAAACTGAAAATAAAAGTGAACAAACAAGGGGAAAAAATAAACAAAAACTCATAGACACAAACAAGATTATGGTGGTTACCAGAGGGAAGGTAATGGGGGGCAGTAAAAGGTAAAGGGGGGCAAATATAGGGTGAGGGAACATTATTTTACTTTGGGTGGTAGGCCACAATGCAATATACAAATAATGTCACTCCAATAAATTTAATTAAAACATCCCTAGAATCATGCAGTGTTTTTCCAAAAATGGAAGCAAAGCTGAGGTAAAATCTATTTTGTATGGAGATATATAGCAAAAACTTTTCTTGAATAAAGAATAAAATCAAAAGAAAGATAAGTAAATAAAATATGACTAAGAATCAAAAGAAAGATAATAGCTTGGCAGTTTGTTTAAGGGATTCTAATCAAAGATCGAGCTAAGTACCCATCTGTGTTATTTAAATAGTTATTTCCCAAATATACCCTTGAACTAAATACTTAATGATAGTTTTATAATGGAAATGACCCCTAAATAGGACATAAGGAGTTTTTTCCTTGCCTCATTAAACCTGGAAGAGGTGACTATTTTGAAGCTCTTTGATAAGGCGCTAACTTAACAGCATGTGTGAATAAGGCATTTGCTTACTCCATTATGCTGGAATGTTTTTTTTTCCCTAGGTAATACTAATACTAAGTTATATGCACCCCTTTTATTGCAAGAGACTCCAGTCCATCACTTCCATTAGAGTTAGTCCTTTCTAAGCCTAGCACTTCAAAGCAGGGTGCAGAATAATGCTTTTCTGAGCACTTCAATAAAGTCTGTGGTAAACAGAAAGACACCCAAATGGTCTAAGCGCCGAGGATCTTGGTGAGTTTCCAGGTCATGACCTTCTGGGTTTTGGAGAATCATTTCTCTTCCTTCTTTTAGTTAGCCTGAAATAACAGTCATGCCTTACTTGGACTGTGCATTGATTTTGGATACACATTTTTTAAAACCTGAGTTCTTGTTTTTACTACATCGTTAAGGAATACTCACTCCTTAAGTCTAGAAATAAACATGTCGCCGTTCCCTCTCTGTCTGTTCCAGAGCCTAAATTCTGCCTGTGTGTGGAGCAGCGTTTGGAACCATCATTCTGTAGCTTAGTGGCCGCCAGGTGCACAGTTTCCCTGGACACCACGTAGATAGTGAAAGATAATGAAAGGGAAGGTTTTGGTTGTCTTCCCTGAGCACCAGGAATACTTCTTGGCATTGCACTCAGTTGCCTATGCATCCAACCCTCAATATAATGGATGGCGTTGCCGTGCTTCCATGGAGAGAAGGAACATAGCTAAATACATTACACCTGTCACACTTCAGAAACTCTCCTCACATACTCTTATGTGTTTTCCTATGACCGTGGCCACATCTGTCAGGCGATACCTAAGAACCAGTAAATAACTCTTCTTTATAAGAAAAGCAGGAATGGATTTGATCTCAAAATCTATTTAAATGTATATATGTTATATAGCATGAAACTTTTTTCTTATTCGACTCATCAGTGTTTAGTTTTGACAATTGCAAAGAAAAATATAATTTTTCTATTTATTATTTTAGTATCACTTAACAAAATTTTACCAAAATATGGTCCTATTTAAAAATCACATAATATAAAGGCTCAACCCTTAAAGTAAGATCTATTCCTGACTTTATTTCTATAACATTTCCAAATGCCCCTGGTTGTGGTGTTTGTAAAAGTCCCTTCCAATCCTTGTCTCACTCTAGTTTATCTAGTGCACGGGCTGCTGCCTACACGCATGATAAATAAAAGGGCAGCCCTGCGGTGGCATCCCAGGGCACTGTGAAAAAGGTGTGTTTCCCCTACCCTCGATTTATGTGAAGGATTCAGCTCAGGTGAGAGAATATGTCGCCTCATGTGCTGCCCTAGTTTTCTCTGCCAGAGCAGAGAGACTATGCTTATCTATGACAAGCACTCCGGAGTCACATTAGGCCAGGACACCTGTGGAGCCTGTCAGTGCTGGTTCTCAAACAGGTCACTGCTTGCTGGGCAGCTGCAAGGACAGAACAACAAGTGCTCTTTGCTGATGGGCAAACAGGGATCCCAGTGCCTGCATGGGACCCATGCCAAAGAGAAGCATGGCAATAGGGAGAGGGAAAAGGAAAGCTCTTCACTTCCCATTATCCTTTAATTGATCCTTGGTCTATAATTTATTTTTAATATTAGTGCCTAGTGCCTACAAAAAACTTTATTATAAGTATTTGAACAGAGCTGTGTAATCTATAAGAGCTCTACTTTTCTCGAACTTGAAAGATAATATGTGACCTCAATTTATTCCAAAAGGTGCTTTACCCTGAACTTTTCCCCTTATAAAAATAAAAACAAGTGGCCTAGGTAAATCTGCGGATATAACTTTAAAATAATTTAAATCCTCACCTGAGGACATATTTTTCCCTTTGCTTTGAGAGAGAGAGAGAGAGAGAGAGAGATAGAGAGAGATTGGTTGGTTGCCTTCTCACATGCACCCTGACCGGCAATAGAACCCCAAACCCAGGTATGTAGCCTAGGAATCGAACCCATGACCTCTCAGTCTATGAAATAATGCTCCAAGCAACTGAGCCACACTGGCCAAGATGACAGAAATGACTTTTAATTATTTTTAATTGTTAAGAGTATGGGAGTATTAGAATAATTTTAAAGTGGGTATTTTTAGCTTAGTAAATATTTAAAATAGGTTTCTGATACTTTTGAAATGTTACAAAGTACAATAATTTATGTTTAGATCTTATAGGCAGCAGGATGAAATAAATTTCTAAGGAATATAACATTACAAACAATTATTCAGTGTCAATTACAGAACCACAGTGGGGAAAACATAGAAATTGCAATATGAGCATTATCATTTTTTATCAGAATTCAATATTTTAGTTTAAAAATTAGTGGTTTTATTACTTTGTTAAGCAACGCAGTCCCCCCCCCCCATTATGTTATATGCCATTTATTTTATATGCCATTTATGTTATATGCCATATTGGAATGAATCAGACGATTTGAGCTCATATGTCACTTTTAATATGTAAAATCATTTGGACTCTATTAATACATTTTATAACAATTAGAGCAACATTATTTAAGTAAACAAATAAATCACATTTGCTACCAAATAGCAGTGAATGAGCTCCCTCAGTTACCTGTAAGAAATCTTCAGTGTCTGCACAAACTGAAGAAAGAAGGGGAGAATGACTTTCAGTCCTAAATTATTTCCCAAAGCTTTTGGCCTTTAAACACACTTTGAATGTCTAAAAAAGGCAATTTATCATTTGCTCTAAGAACTAAATTAATTTGTGTTTAATGAAGCTGATGACTGCTGCAGAAGACACGCATCTGATGTGTGGTCGTAAGAAAGAAGAAAGTGTGGAGGATTAAAACGTAGTAGCAGCTTCTTTGCAGAGCGAAAATCCCCAAGTAAATTCTGAATCTGAGTGCACTTTTTTGATAAGTAGCAATAAAATTGTTTCTTTAAATATCTGAACATGAACCAGCATCAAATTGATTTTTTAAAATATCACCCAAAGCTAAAATATTATATTCATGTTATGTGTCCTGAAGCAAAGGAATATACGACTATATATGTATGTATGTATGTATGTGTGTGTGTGTGTGTATATATATATATACACACACACATATATATATATATACACATATATATATATTTCTTTTTGTAAACAGTGTTTATTTTTAATTTCTTTAGGGTGAATCCTTAGGACTAGCATTCATTGCTGTTGCATACATAACAAGTGTCGGTGTGTGTGTCGGCAGCCGTCCGTCTCGAGAGACGATGGTGTAGCTTCTTAAGAGTCTATCTGCACCGCTGAGAATGGCTGTGCAGTCCGACTCGGGAGTGACACGGTATCTGTCTCCTCCCGTGTTGAATCGACATCTTGCGATGATGCTGGAGTGTCCTCTCCAGTGAAGCTGAAGCTACAGAGCCTGGGCAGGGTGATATGGAGCGTCTGCTGTTGCCCATGCAGCAGACCCCCCCTCTCTTCGCAGCTGAAGGGTCCAAGGGAAAGACGGAGTCAATACAGCTTGGCTTCAGGTGCGCCGCAGGAGTTGCCGGTGTTGACTACAACGTCAAACCGCCTTAGGGACTCCGGCTCCGGATTTTCTGTCGGGGTTTACTCCCTTAGCCTTTCCCCTGAAGAGATATGCCGCAAGGCAGCGGAGCATATAACAAGGTATATGCTAAAATTAATAAGAAATTGCCACCATCTTCCATAGTGTCTACATCATTGTTATGTTCTCATCAATAGTGTATGAGAGTTTTAAACAGACCACAGTTCTGTAAATTTCGGAAGCACTTTTTTACATTTTAGCCAATTTAATAGACGCACAGTGCTATCACCTTGTGATTTTAATTTGCACTTCTCTGATGAATAATGCCAGTAAGCCTTTTTAAGCAAGTTCATTGATTATTTGTGTATCTTATTTTTTGGTGTGTCTCTTCACATTTTTGCTATTTATTTATTTATTTATTTATATTTCTGTAGGCTTTACGTAGAGTGGGCACTAGTCACGGAGAGGTATATTTGTTAAGCCTAACCCTTAGCCAAGCATAGTTTTTGATAATTCACATAACCAGGATCTGCCTTCACTCTTCTGCCGGGGTCCTGGATGCTCTTCAACAATGGATAATACATTGTTCACATCTCACTAAATGTCTGTTGTTATGTTACCAACATAACTAACTACAAACTTGACTAACAAATACGAGAAGTGAATTGGAGGAGTAATCTTAGCCATATGAAACAAAATACACATATATGGTCTGAGAAGGTTTGTAGTCTACAGAGCACAGATTTTGAGCGCATCAGAGCTGGGCTTGGTTCTCAAACTGTCTGTTTCACTGCGACTGCCACTTTGCGAGAGTCACACGAACCCTCCAAATTTCACTATTCTGGCTTGGAAAATAGGATAATGTTATCTATGACATCCTCTCTCGGGATGTCATGAGGAGTAAATAAAATATTCAAAGATATTGTCCATAGTCCCTGTATATTAAGTGGCACTAGAAAAAGCTTCTTGTTTCATTTATTTCAGTATGTAGGAGGCACAGATTCAAGTCCAGGTTCCAACACCAAACAAACTATCCTGCGATGATCATCTCTTGGACCTTTGGATTTTTAAAAAATTCTGCTCTATCCACTCATCCTGAAGATTATCCTGAAAGTTCAATAAGATAACATACTGAGAGTCTATAAATGCTATATTTTAAATAAAATACATTACTAGCCATTCATCGAGATCTATCAAAAATATTTTACAGGCATACGGTGACACTGAAAGCCTCATTTCTACTTCCGAGAAGCTAGCAGTCCACTAGGGGGACTGAAGAACAAATAGGTATGACAATCTAGAATAAAAAAAAATAAAAGATTGAGAAAGAGATGACACTTGGTACCCTGCGAGTCCATGACAGAGGACACTTCAGATGTGATCAACCTGCAGCTGAGTCTTAGAAGATGAGAGACAGGCAGCCAGGCAAAAAGAGAAAGGGCATCTAGAGATCAAATTTAAGAACGTGGTCACACACATAAGGTATTCAGGGAACCGTTGAGACCTTGATGTTGATGGCATATAAATCAGAAGGCAGTAAGTCGCAGAGGATGGAGGGGTAGCAAGAACCCACTTCATAAAAGCATAAAAAATATTGTTACCATTACTGTCATTATTATCAGTGCCAGATTATTTGAGGAATGAAGGCTTTGATGATGGGTTCACCTAGAGAGATGCAGTGATTGACATTTGGCACATTCACTAAATTCACTGGTGAGAGACAAAGTGTTCAGTCCCAGCATCTTATACCATCTTTACAGTGAGGACAAAGAAGGAAAACTTAAGAAGCAGAATCTTCTCTAACTTTGAACACTAATCTGTCAAGCATTCTGTGCATACGTGCATATACACAAGACCAGAATTCATATGTAGATAGAATATGTGTTTATTGTATAAATCCCTTACCTTCACTGTCACATCAAGTTTAAATGTTCTGTAATTATCTTTTACTCTCTGCTTTTCCTTTTCCATGTAAACTCTGGGGTCAGCTGTGGTTCAGGATGTCTGTAATTCCTCTGCCGTTTACAGTGGCTGATTCTTAGTATAGTATAATAAGAGTTAAATGAGATTCTCCAGAGTTGAGCAAATTTATGAGAGATAAAATTCCAAAGCAACTATAAATGGTCAGGCCAAGTTCCTCATACAGCACGGACAGCATTATTAGTGATCACGAATGAGACCACAATATTTTCTTGTTAGCTGCTAATTCTCTGTATTCTTTGCAGTCAGGAGACCAGAGACATGCTGATCACATTATGTTATTTAGTTAATCATTTGGAATTATTTTTCCCTGCCTAAGCCTCCTTTAAGCTCTCTGTTTCTTGAATTTAGAGCTCAAGCTGGGAAAGGGAGAAACAGCAGCAATCTCTGATCCATAAATAGACTTGAGCTATCAGTTACTAAGAAATGTTCAAAATGTAAAGGGTTTTCCAATCTTACAATCTGTAAGAAACATTTCCAGGGTCATATCTGAACAAGAAACATGCACACATTCTCTCTGAGAAGACAGATCTTTTATTTGCCAGGAACCTTCCCTGATAACTCTATTCAACTCTTAAGGGAATAATTCTTGATCTTATTTTTCATTACAGCATGTGTAGACGTAATGTCCAAGCATTCAACCATGGAAGTAATGGAGTCATTTTGTAGCTTGACCAAGTCTTTTTATTATGTTATTTGGCAAAGTTTTTTTTTTTTAGGGAAGCATTGTTGTATGGGAGATGGAAAGAATCGTCATATTTAAGCACTGCCTCTGCCAATTACAGCTGGAGTAACTTGGCATTTGTCAATGTCCCCGAAGTCCACTTTCGTCACCTATAAAATGGGAATGGTAAATACTTAAGCAGGCTGACTTCAGTTTAAATGAATAATGGAGGTGGAAGGTCTTTGTCCACTGTGAAACTAACTATACATAAGTCTAGGTGGCTGTTTTTTCATAATTGTTGATAACTGTATTTTTTATTCAGAGCAAACAAAACACAAAGGAAGGCAAAGAAAAAAGATCCAAATTTAAGTGGGAGGTTCTCAGCCTAAGATTTATGATTATCTGGCAACTCTTTTGTTCATATTCATATCAAAAACAGCTTCTAATTTTCTCTCCACGGTCATCATGGCTCTGCATTCACAATCTGTACATGTGGCCAAAACAGTCAGGGCTACGGGCAACATCACGTGGTTATTGTGAATGAGACTTTGTGAAAGTCACAGAAGATCTCCAAATTTCAGTGCAAATAGTGGAGGAAAAGAGGACAGTTAACATAATGACCCATAATTCTTAGATTTAGTGATTTCTGTGAAGTCCTATCAAGTGTAGTAGGAAAGGTATTTCCTTCTCTAGAGCAAGAGAGGTACATAGCACTGCTTCCAAAGTATTACATGTCAAACAACAGCAAGAAATTCAGTTTGCGAATGAGAAGTGTGCAGATCAGGAATAAAACTTGAAAGACAAAGACCATCCCTGAGATAGAATCAACTATTTTAAAGAATAAGCATTGCATGCAATTCCTTGGTGAACTATGGAGGCAAGGGATGTTATAGCTAGTTCTACAGGAACAGCTAAATTGCATGCCAGAGTGGGTTAATATGTTATATTTCCAACAGCAATGTGGGAATGAAACATTTTCCCTGCATCTTTGTCAATATTAAGCGTCATCACCTTTTTTTATTTTAGGCATTCTTATAAATATATAACATTAACTTGATGTGGTTTTAATTTGCATTTCCTAATGGCTAATGCTACTAAATATGTTTCATATGTTTTTTTTTTTTGTTTGTTTGTTTTGCCATTTGTGTGTCCTGTGCAGTGAAATGCCTCTTCAGTCTTTTGCCCATTATCTAACTGGACTAATTTTTTTTTACAGTTGAGTTATGAAGGTCCACTGTATATTATTGATACTAATTATTTGTTAGCTATATGGTGTACTGTTTTGCTATAACTGCCATGACAAAGTATTACAATCTAGGTGCTTTAACAACAAAAATATGTATTTTCTCACAATTCTGGGAGCTAGAAAATCAAGATCAAGATCTCAGCAGGGTTAACTTTTTCTTTTTTTGAGGGGCTCTCTCCTTGGCTTGTAGTGTTCTTCCTTTGTTATCCCCATTATCGTGTGTGTGTGTGTGTGTGTGTGTGTGTGTCCCCTAATCTGCTCTGCTTAAAGAACTCCAGTCATAGTGAATTAAGACCCATCCTAATGAACTTATTTAACTTAATTCCTTCCTTAAAAACCACATCTCCAAATATAGTCACATTTTGAAGTACTGGGGGGTATGGACTTTAACATATGAATTGGGTTGAAGAGGAACACGTTTATGTCCTTAACATGTGGCAACTATTTTTTTTCTAGTCTGTCACTTGTCTTTTTCTTGTATTAATAGGGTTTTTCAAGGGCAAACATTTTAAATTGTGATGCAGTTTAGTTTATTAATTATTTAGATGCTCAAAATTTAGCTTTTCAAAATTTTACCCTGTGTTTTTTCATTAAAAATATATGGTTTTACATTTACATTTAATTTGTTACCATTTTCAGTTAATTTTTATATGGGCTGTGAAGTTTAAGACAATGTTTTGTTTTATTTTTTTAATGTGGGTGTGAAGTTTAGGTCAAAATTATTTTTCATCTGGCTATAGATAGCCAATTGTTCTAGTATTATTATTTTTAATGCATTTTATTTTTTAATTGTATTGTTTCCACTTACCATTTATCTCCCTTCTACCCCTCCCTCCCACAATCACCACCCTGTTGTCTATGCCCCTGAGTCCTTTTTCCTTTGTGCCTGTTCCCTTCACTACTTAACATGAGATTCCACATATGAGTGAAATCATATGGTATTTGTCTTTCTCTGGCTGGTTTGTTTCACTTAGCATAGTTACTATTGTTTCTCCATTGAATTGTTTTTGCACCTTTGTGAAAAACCAATTGGGTATATTTATGTGGATCTATCTCTCTGTTCTCTGTTATGTTCCACTGATTCATAAGCCTACCCCTTCTCAGATATTACATGTCTTGATTACTGTAGCTTATAATTCTCACCATTACATTTAGTGTCACCTGCAGTGTTTTTTATGTATTTCTTATCAAGTACACTACACAAGAAAATAACTCAAATGTAAAACACAAGACTATAAAACTCTTAGAAGCTAACATAGGAGAAAACGTACATGACCTCAGGTATGACAACGACTTTTTAGATACAACACACAAAAGGCATGATACCCAGAGGAAGTAATGGATAAGCCGTATTTCATTAAAAAAAGAAAACTCTGCAAAAGACAATGTTAAGGGAATTAGAAGGCAAGCCACAGAGTGGGAGAAAACATTTATATATATATATATATATATATATATATATATATATATATATATATATATATATATATAGTCGTAGGTAGTCGGCAGCCGTCCGTCTCGAGAGACGATGGTGTAGCTTCTTAAGAGTCTATCTGCACCGCCGAGAATGGCTGTGCAGTCCGACTCGGGAGTGACACGGTATCTGTCTCCTCCCGTGTTGAATCGACATCTTGCGATGACGCTGGAGTGTCCTCTCCAGTGAAGCTGAAGCTACAGAGCCTGGGCAGGGTGATATGGAGGGTCTGCTGTTGCCCATGCAGCAGACCCCCCCCTCTCTTCGCAGCTGAAGGGTCCAAGGGAAAGACGGAGTCAATACAGCTTGGCTTCAGGTGCGCCGCAGGAGTTGCCGGTGTTGACTACAACGTCAAACCGCCTTAGGGACTCCGGCTCCGGATTTTCTGTCGGGGTTTACTCCCTTAGCCTTTCCCCTGAAGAGGTATGCCGCAAGGCAGCGGAGGTTTTTTGGAGTCAGAGTTTTCCTTCTCTGATGTGCCCTGACTGGAAGATTGAACCCGCGACACTTAGCTCGCAGGCCGACGCTCAATCCACTGAGCCAAACCAGCCAGGGCATTCCTGTACAGTATTCCCTCATTTATCGCATATATATATATATGTATATAAAACTTAAAATTCAACAATAAGGAAGCAAGTCAATAAAAAATAAACCAAGAATCTTAACAGACACCTCACCAAATCTGATATATAGATGGCAAGTAACTATATAAAGAGATGCTCCACCTCATACGTCATTAGAGAAATACAACTAACACCAAAAAGAATGGGAAAAACCCACAACAGTGACAACAACAAATGCTAACAGGATGTCGTGCTGGGGGCAATGACAAATGGTCGAGCCTCCTTGCAAGACGCTTTGGCAATTTCTTCAAAACCAAACGCACTCTGGCCATATGATGCAGCAATCACTCTCCTCCGTAGTTACCCAAAGGAGATGAAACCTTGTGTCCACACACACAGACTGTATCAGATACTTACGGCTTCTTTATTCATAATTGCCAAGACTCAGGGGTATCCAAGAAGTCCATCAGGAGGCAAATGAATAAACTGATATAACCTAACAGTGGAATTGAATTTAATGTTAAAACCAAACACATTATAATGTCATGGCCAGTCATGGAGGAAGCTTACGTGAAGGAAGCCAATCTAAAAAGACTATGTATTGCATGATTCCAACCATGTGACATCCTGGGAAAAGTTAAAATGTGGAAATACTCTGTACAATATTATGATGATGAATCCATGTCATCATACATTTGTCCGAGCCCATAAATTATAGAGCATCAAGAGCAAACCTAAGGTAAACTATAGACCTTGGGTGATGATGTGTTAATATATATTCATCCTTTATTACTCTGGTGAGTAATGTTAACAATGGAGGAGGTGCTGCATGTGTGGGGACAGGGCTTATATGAAAAATCTCTGCAACTTCCTCTCAGTTTTGCTGTGAACCTCAAACTGCTCTAAAAAATGTCTTATAAAAACTCTTTATAAATCACTAGGATTTAAGAGTGTTGCTATAACAGAATGGAAAAACATACTATGTTCTTTGCAGACATTTTGCTGTGCTGATGTGACCCATTATCTTGTGAATGATTTCCATAAACAGCTAAGATGCTGCAAATGTGAATCACACAGATGAATATTTCTTGATTTTAACATATTTTATAGTATTTGGAGGATAGTTTTTCACTTGCTGAATTTCCTAATAACATCTCTTATTCCCAATCTTACTGATTTCTCTACATCTTTTCCTCAAAAACCACTATCAAACTTTTACTCCCTGACTTTTCAATACAAGAAATTTAGCTCTACCATTAGCTCATAGCTGTCTTTCTCATAAACACTATCAGGAAAAAAAATCCAACAAGGACTTTTGACCTTTCAATTGAAGCATGTCTTTTCCAATTTATAGTGTTTATATCTTCAGTAGAAGGGAGACTTGCTTCAAATGTCCAAGATTGCAATCATAAAATATATTTTTAGCACCCAAGTGCACTTAGTACTCTGTTTGAAGCCATAGAGACTCCATAGTACAGAAAAATCATATAAGGAGGATAAAAATTTTGATTTTCATTGGGACTTTTGATTATAATTTAAAGTACTGTGTCAAAAAGATGAGCACCGATAAATCCAAGAATCATGGACAAATGTTCTATAAACTTGGAAGAGTCTGAATTTCATCTAGTGTACTCTCATCTCCACCCAATCATCAAATTGGAAAAAAATTAGTTTTATATCCTTTGTATATGAAATTGACTCAAAATGAATCCATCCACCTGAGTATGGTGTTTCTTAAGTTGATTCTACCTCTGTTGGAAATTAGAAATAGATATTTTAAAATACATATGCAACACGACAGGGCCTATATCCTCATTCCATCTTTAGAAACACTATTTCCTGCTTTGCTCAAAAACTTTGAAAACTAATTATCCACTGAACTGCTTTATTCCTGCAACGCTTGATCAACCAGGCACATGAGCTTTTGGGATCTGGAATCTGATTGTCTTTTGTTGGCTCATTGCCTCTGTCCAAAATCTAATTCAGTGCTCAAAAAAGGATCAGAGATACAACCACATGGAAGCCTTCTAACCACCTTGCTCCCAATATTGGGTCATAAACATTTTTATTATTTCCAGTCAGATATAGTATATATTTTGGAGAATTGTAGCCCATATTTAGAATGACAACAACTGTTCTCAATAGAATCTTGATACTCTTTCTTGGATAAAGGTTCTAGTTGCTTAGTTTAGTACACACGCATATACAAAAAAGATCTTGCATTTTAAATAATTATAAAGGACTTTCCCTAACACAATTACACTGGAAAACTGTCACACTGTCTTTGTTTCTCAATTAAACTTATATTGATAGCATTCTGTTTCTATGCAATGCCACATAGCAAATCTGTGCTATTCAGTAAGCCTCTCTTGTTCTACTTGCTCCACTGGCTGAAAAGCAAGTGCAGGGCAGTTGGAAAAAAAAAAATAAAGAAAACAAATTCTAGGATACTAGCAAGCATAGACTATTAAGTTGAGTCTGCAGCATGTAAGAGGAAGAGATGGACAGTCAGGGACATTTCTTTCCTAGTAAGGTCAACCTTCATTATCCACTCTAGAGGATTTCTCTTTATGGCTTGGGCTTTGGTGAATGAGACTTATAAATATAGATATTCAAAGGTTAGCAGGTTGGTAGAAGAAAAGTATTTCAAGTGTGTATAGTTTAATTAAATGTTTCATAATATGTTGTGTATTTCCGTTTGTCTTCATGATACAGAGGAAAATATTAGTGGGTGCTTTGTTACCAGAGGGGGGGAGGGGCAATATCAACCTGGAGGTAGAAGACTTGAACTGGCAATTCAACACTCCTGACCAGAAAGCTCCTGAGAAGGCAGAGTAAGAAGCTGTCTAAAGGTCATCTGATGGCTGAGAGCAATAAGGAGAAAACACCAACATCAGGGCAAAGTAGAGTCTCAAGTATGGGAGCTGGCTCCATACTGTCTTAGAATGCTGTTTCACCCTTGTTTTGCAACATTGTGGGTTTTTTTTTTCCCCCCAGTGGAAAATCCTCCTGTTAGCCAGTTAATAATCCATTTTCAGTCAGATTATTAGAACATTATGGTGTAATAGCATGCTACATATAATCACCAATGAGGTAGAACAAAAATGGGGTTGTCATACTTACATTAAATTACATTTTAACTATCTGGATTATATACTGATTATATATGACATTTGCAAAATGCCTGTGCCATGAAAATATGACAAATTAATTCATTATATAATAAAGAAAAAACATTACAGGAACTGTTTTTTAAAATCTGTTTAACTGGGTATTATTTACTGAGGATTACTTCTGGGCTTAGTATCTGGTACCTGGATAGAAATAATACAGTATAAACAAGAACCCCTCTATTGTCTTTAAAAAGCTGATCATCTAATTGTTTGATATTATTGAAATGAGAAATATGAAAGCTCAACACAGTAAACTTATATAGTTCTGTCCAGCATAAATATATTGCAAGTCATATATGTAATTTTAAAATTTTAATAGCAACATTATAAAGGAAAAGAAAATAGGTATAATTAATTGTACTACATATTTATTTCATTCAGTATATTCATATATTTTATCATTTGTAACATTATTGTTACATATAATCAATATAAAATGATTAGTGAGCTATTTTTACATTTTTATTTTTATACTAAGTCTCCTGTGGTGTGCACTTTATTTATATTCATAGCATATTTCTATCTGAGTAGCCACATTTCATGTGCTTTGTGGTCACACGTGGCTAGTGACTTCTATATCAGAGAGCACTGCCCTATAAAGACTTGTTAAAATAAAATTATTATTTTATTTAGACTTTGTTAACTGCATTATAAACTGTCTTGGATAAAAAAATAAACTGCCAATAGAAATCAAAGATGGAATAATAGAACTTCACTGTAAATAGGACATTACTTCTCTACACTAAATTCAAGCCTCATTTGAATGGATGGACAGATAAAAATTATTTGAAGTCAGTTTTTAAATAATAAGTGGGGCTTGTTGGCAAGAGAAGTTCTGAGAAATTATGTGACATATTATCACTTTAATTAGGGTAATGCACACACTGGATTTTGGGCATAATACCAATTCCTGTACAATCCACATTTTTGAATTGTTCACTAGCAAACTGATGGGCACTGTTTTTAATAAATACCCAACACATCAAAACCTTTAAATGCTTACTAATTATTAGTAGTACATAATTATATACACATGCATATTTACATATTTGAGTATAAATATAAATAACCTTTTAAGCAAAATATTTTTATTATATAGAACTCATATTATCCTTATGTTCCCAGTTATCCAAAATTGACTAATTAAAATGAAAATTGTATAGGAAAATGTTCATCCTAAAATGGAACTGCTCCTCTTTTTAAACCCAAGCACAACACGCAACAGGTTATCATCCAGACATGGCAAAAGAAGCAGAAACATTTTTTAAAATTCAGTATTTGTCTTTAGAAACTCATAAAATTTTGAGTATAAGGGAACTTCTTGAAATTCATAAGCCCCATCTATCAAAAATCTATAACATACATCATACTTAATGAAGGTATTTTGGATACATTCCCTCTAATTCAGGAAAACATAAGATAATCATCATTATCGTTTCTGGTTAGCATAGTATTGAAGGTCTTGGTCAATATCATAAGATTAAAAAAAAAGAGATATAAAAACTTGAAAGGAAAACAGAAAAATGTCACCATTTGCAAATGTTAAGATCATCTCTTGCAAAACCCAATTAAACTAACATAAAGCCATTTGAATCAAATACATCAAGACTATTGTAAATTATGAACACACACACACACAACGTTCTTCTGATCAGCAATTATTAAAACTCTAATAGAAATTGAGACATAACAAATTATCTTGTAGCTAAATTACAAAACAATGCTAAAACCATCTATATACACAATTGTAGAAATTCATTTGATCCAAAAAAAGACACAAATAAATAAATGTCATGTTTGTGGATGTGATAATTTAACAATAATTTATATAACTTCTTCCAAAAATCTATTATGATCATTGATTTTATTTAAAGTATTTCATTCTAAAATGTACTTAGAATATTAAATTATCATAAATACCTAGATTAATTTTTTTATGTATAGAGTATGTGGCTTGTTAGTTGGCAGCTTACATCCACACAAAAACTTGCACACAAATGTTTATAACAATTTTATTCATCATTATCACACTTGGAAGCAAGCAAGATCTCCTTCAACAGGTGAACAGATGAACAACTATGATATATCCATAAAATGGAATGTTATTCGCACTAAAGATAAATGAGCATAAGGACACACCAAAAATATGAAAGAAACTTAAATGAATATTGCTAAAGGAAAGAAGCCAATCTCAGAAGACTATGTATTATATGATTTCAACTATATGGCATCCTGGGAAAGTCAAAGCTATAGAAACAATAAAAAGGTCAAAGATCAGCCATTGCTGGTCCTCCTGGGGAGGGAGAAAAGAAGAAATGGATAGGTCCAGTATGGGGCATTTTTAGAGCCCTAAAACTATTCTGTATAATACTGTACCTGTGGATGTATGTCATTATATATCTGTAAAACCTATTAAATGTACGACACAGACTGAATCTTAATGTAACCATGGCTTTTAGTTAATAATGTTGGTAACATTTTTGGTTTATTAATTGGAACAAATGTAACACAGTGTGTTAAAATTATTAAGATATTAAAAATAGGGAAAATGAGAAAATGAAGGGCATATGAGAACCCTCTGTTCTTCTCACACTATATTTTCTATAAACCTATAACAGCTCAAAAAATAATGTCTATTAATCAAAAGAAATACATGGCTACTGCTGTTTCACTGATATGAATGACAGTAAAAGATGTGTCCAATAACTGACATCCTTTCATTTGCATAATAATGTTGAAATACATGAGTCAATTTGACTATAAATTAAAATCAGAAAAGTAGACTAATGTTTATATGTAAATTATAACACTTGACTACTGATAACACTTGAGTATTGAAATAACACACATCCCTCCTCATCTCCTCTGATACCAATAATTAAAAGGCTCCAGCAGGCCAAGTTTTACTCATTCCTAGAACTAATAAATGTCACTGGAACAGGTCATGAGTAGCACTTCTTTCAAATAACAATGAGCTCTATGGGGGGGGAAAAAGTTGTGTTCTAATTTCTCAGGACTAATGTTCCAAGTCATGAAAGTAGATAGTACCCTTGGCCTGGATCTGGAATGATCTTTCTTGTTTCTGTGTAACCCATATTCCCTGGGGAGCAAACTGTAGAAAATCCAGACAGGCCTCAATCCTTCTGGTCTATTCTATTCTTGTCCATTTTCTTTTCTACATTTTCTTTTACTATATTTTCCTCTCTGACCAGTGATTCTGGTCATTCCTTTACCCTAGGACTGGGCCTCATTTGTCAGGCTGGAAATGGTCCCATCCCTGAAATTTGCCCTGTCCCCATGTTTACTTACTTCTTACCTAATTGCTCTGGTTTAGTCACCTCACCTCATTGTTACTCAAAACTCCCAGGACCAAATTTCATTTCACACCTCAGGGTCATAACTTCCTTGATTACACGGAGTGTCATTCCAACTTCCTTTGTCTTATCCCTGTGTCTTTTGCCCTATAGAAAAAATGCCAAGTGGTGGAGGAAAGCTTTCTCCTGTGTTTTAAAATTATCCCTACTCTTACATGCATCACAGAAAGCCATGAAATATCAATACCATTGATTTCCATTTGGTTTAGATTTTATCTATATTAAACTTTTATGTTGAACATTAATTAATTAAAAACCTTGAAATAGCAGAAACAATTTGATAGAAAATTTTTAATGGGTAAAATTTACATAATCTGTTTCAAATAATTTAACAGACATCTAAACTTATTATGAATCTGGTTTTCATCATAGACTAATTCAGTAATTTGTTTGAAATAAAACTAACATTTTTTTATATAATTTGTGCTTTGTAAGCCTTTTCCTGTGCTCTGCTTATGATTCCATTATCTTTTAGATGAGCACTTTTATATATTTAATTTAGAAATTTTATATTCAGAACAAAAAATGACATCCTTTCATGTATACTTCCTCTTAAAATAAGATTATAATAATATGTGTTCAATCACATAAGATCTTCATAAAATGTAAGCAAGTATGAATATTTTATCAGAACTACTTACAAAGAAATAGCAGGGCTCCTATTACATGCACTACAAGAAATTAATCTACAATGTCATAAAGACATAAGCTTTTAAAACTAGCAGTAGGTATAAAGGAAGAGAGAGAAAAAAAGAGCATAATGTTGCTCCCAGAAGACACTGAATTTATTGCTACCACAGAATATTTGGGAGGAAAAAAGCTTTTTGCTAACATATATAACAGCAACAATAAAACAGACAAACAGAAATATATGAACTGAAATCTTGTTTTTGTCTGTTTGTCTATAATGTATTATAAGATATCAGTTTCTTTCTCCTCAGTTATTCATTCTTTTGCTCATCCATTCATTCATTTATCCAAAGACAAAGATATGTCCACTATGCTAGGTACTAGGAATTAAGGAAAAAAAAAAGTTACAACACTACCTTCAAATTTCTCAAAGCCAGCAGAGGAAATAGGCATATAAATGACAAATATCATATACTGTTCTGTTGGATGCTTGAAAATTGCCTGATGGACAGACACCACCAAATAAGATATAGTCACTATATCACAGGAATTTCATTTATGGAGAAGAGAAGACTGAATTCAGTCATAAAGAAAGAACAGAATTTTCCAGGCCAATGGGGAAAGGCTGTTTCAGATAGCAGGAACGCTGTGTACCAAGTTAGGGGGTAATAAAACAATATGATGGGTTGAAGAGATTCAAGTAGATCCAAGCTGCTTTGTAGAAGGAGTAGAGTATCAGGGAGAGAGAGGAGTAAGATTTCGGAGGGAGAGATGGTTAGTCAGATCATAAACGGTCACGGTCAATCTAAAGCTATGGAGTTTAGATTTTATCAGGAGGCAAGGGTGGGGTGTTGAAGGTTTTAGGAAGTACACCGTGATGAGATGTGTTTGTGTTAGAACCACAGCCCTGAGAGTTGTGTGGGAGCTAGATTGTGGGGGGCGGGATGTTGGAGGAGCTGTAGGGGTCTCATGAAAGGTGACAGAGCGAAGTGAGAACAGGGAGAACCGCAGATCTGGGAGATTTTTGTATTAATCTAAACAACAATGACAGCAGCTGCTGATGAAGCTCCTGAAGTATCACTCATTATTCTACTCTTCACTACAGTTAATTCTGGAAAAATTCTTTTTTTCTGTGGACTGATTTTCAGAACTAGTAAGTAGCTTCCTGAAGGTCACACAGGTTTAACTTGAGGAATGAGGATAAAGCTAGATGAGGCTGGACCCAGAGCCAGAGCTAGAGTTCTTTGGACTATATCATCTGATCCTCTAAATTAGACCAGATGTAGGAGAGAGAGAGATGGCTAGAATAGCTTACAGTTCTGTCTTGGATGCTGTTACTTGCTTGAAGGTAGGTAATGAATTAAGTGGAGGTACCTGAAGGATACCCAGGTAGAAATGACAGATAAGCAGTCAGATATATGGATCTGAAGAAGTCACCTGATAATACTGTTTTGTAAGTGCACTAGGCTAGAACGATACATGCAATCATGATTCTGTCACTCTTTGTGTCTTCCTGTTACATTTTATGAGCCAGATCAATATATATTTTTCTCTCCCTTTTCAAGATAGACTTTACAACACATGTCTATTAGTTATTTCTTGAATGGTAACAATCTTATATACTCATTTTTCAGTCATCATTTTATTCAACAAATATGTATTGACTTCAACAAATATGTATTAAGTAACCATTGGGCACATTGCACAAATTACACTCTGAAATTTTAATAAATTGGAAGAATGAGGTCTCTAAGTGATTATAATCAATAGCTGGTTTATTTTCTCTTTATATTAAGTTATTTTTATATTTATTATTCATCTTACTACATGCTCCTTTTGCTTAGCTGACTGAAATGCTCCTTTGAATGAGAAGGATTATAAATGAAAACACACAAATGACTATAAAGTTTACAATCAAATAACTGACACAGACACAGCTTTTGCAAAAGCAAAAAGAAGAAAACATTTTTTCTTTTGTTGGTATGACTTTTGATTTGGAGATGGCACTAAAATTAAGTGGCTAAAGGACTTTGATAAAAGTGTATCAGAAAAGGAGTTGCCAGGGACAAAATGGAGAATATAAAAAGTATGAACAGAGATTTTTTTTTTCTTCAGATTATCTCTAAAAGGGCAATTCTTGGTCCTTTTCTATAGTGAATAGTTAATTATTTTCTGGTTCAGCTGAGAAAATGTGAGACGACCTCCAATTTCCTTAGGGTTGGATTAAAGTATTCCATTTCTTTAGCGTGGAACAACATGAACAGAAGCTTTAGTGATAGTGTTATATTTTATGCCTGAGACTTGTTAGCAGTACATTATTTTGTCTTTTCTAAAATGAGTTGTTGTTTAGTTCAGCCACGTGACTGGAGATTACTGAAGTCCTATCACTTAAAAGAGAGAGAGACAGAGACAGAGACAGAGAGGAGAGAGAAAGTGCTCTTTATTCATGTTAATACAAGGACCAATGGTCCTAAGACCATTAATTAAATTAATTACACTTCATTGTATTCATTAATGAACCATGATGAAAAAATTAGAAGAAAATAGAAATTACATACACTATAGCATATGGTACTGCTAATGTAGGGTCCTGGACAATTATTAAATGATAGCTTGACATAATTTGGAATTAATAAAATCTGCCTGTTCTCTTATGATATGTATTTTCATAAATTAGGTAATCCATTTTAAATTAACATATCAAAACATGTGCTCTGTTGCTGCCCATTAGTCAGCATGGTTCAATTTATAATATAATAGTGGTATCACTAAGTCATGAAACTGGATTTCAATGAAATTAAGTGATATAGTTCTCTCTGATTAAAAATATTGTACCTGGAAAATGTTGCAAATATATCTAGGGTTTATTTGACACTTTGAAAGTTCGCAGGGAATTAAATACAATGAAATAATACACCCTACTGAAGTCATACATTTGAGAAAAAGAAGTAAATCAAATTCTTATTCTTACGGAATTTACCAAAGATTTTTTTATAGCCAAAAATGTTAAAAATACTATCCTGAATGGTACTTGAAGCATGATATGTGGAAATGCATTAAACTAAAATGACCTCGTCCATTCTCTTGCCTTCAGACACCAGCTACATGCTAACGATTCAAATTTTTATGCATTAATAGTTCCTGAACTTGAATTTAGATATGTAACACCTCCACTTGGTTTCACCACCTTAATATGTTTCAAACCAATTTCCTATTCTTTCTTCCCTAAATCCATTTCTTCCCTCTATCTTTTCCATCTTGTTAAACCTAATGGAATAGGAACTTTAGCTCCCTTTTGGTTTCAGGCCACAAAATTTGGCTCATATCCTCATGTCGAAAGCATCAGCAAATCTTGTCAACTCTACTTAAAAATTAACCAAAATATGACCCTCTCTCAACCATGACAACCTTAGTGCATATCATGCTATATTTCCTGGGTGATAGCCAGAGCATCTGATCATCCATCTGTTCCCTCCCCCTTGCTCCCTACAATCGTTTCTTATCTCAGCAGTCAGATCATTGAAATGGCGAATAATATCTTCCTCTACTCAAAGCCTCCATTTCACCCTCAATAAAATTCAAATTTCTATAACAGCGTGTTATAGCATTTATGAACTCTTCTACTATTTTCCACCTCAATCACTCTGCTCTAGGCTGGAGACCTCTTTGCTGTTTCATGAAGGTCCCATCCTCCTATCTAGGTCTTGGCACTGGCTGGTCTTCTTGGAATATTTTTTC
Organism: Furipterus horrens; assembly: GCF_987537825.1. Taxonomy (NCBI): domain Eukaryota; kingdom Metazoa; phylum Chordata; class Mammalia; order Chiroptera; family Furipteridae; genus Furipterus; species Furipterus horrens. The sequence continues at coordinate 9,084,468 of NW_028327182.1, forward strand.
CTTCCTATATCCATTTGATGACTTCTCCATCAACTTCAATTCTTGATGAAATGTCATTCTTTTAGTCCGTGAGAACTTCCTTGACAACCATCTTTAAAATTAAAGTCCTAGTCCCACACCCAGTGCTCTCTTTACCACTTCCCTATTTTAATTTTCTTCATAGTACATATTATCATCTGATGTAATTATGGCATAATAAAATCTATTTATTAGTTGTTTTATCACCTGTGTACAGTCAATTGCTGTATAACAATCAATGACAGATCACATATATGACAGTGGTCCCATAAGTTTGCAAAGGAGCTGAAAATTTCCTGTAGCCTAGCGATGTTGTAAGTGCCATAATGACAGAGCCCAACACCTGACACAGATCCTTAAGCCTCTGTTACAATTGCCACCAGTATTCAGAACAGTCACTAGTTCTATGAGTTTGTAATCTGTAAAGAAACAGAATTTGTCACCCCTAAATATGTCTATTTAGCATAAGAATTATTTTAGACTAATTTGAGGAAACAGCAGACAGGAGACAAGTTTTGAAAATGAAGTAGAAGTTACTCTTTGTAAAAGACATTTACATTTGTAAAGGTGTGTCCTTTGCTGTACCAGGATGGGGAAGGTGACCTAATCTCTAGGACCTTTTATCAATGGGAAGACAACTTAAATCTGCATAACAATTGTATCTTTGTTTGCTGAGCTTTTTCTGGTAAAGTCCCAAAACTGACTCCCATACCCCTAATATATGTTTTGGTATGTTTAGAAGAAGATGGTTTTTAAGGTGGTGGCTTTAGCTATTTTGGGGAGTTACTCATTCTTCTTGAGCTTCTCACATGTACACAGGAGGTACACATGTTATTAAGCATTTGTTTGTTTTTTTCTTGTTTGTCTTATTATAAGAATGTCTCGGCCAAGAACCCAGAAGAATAGAGGGAGATTTATTTTTCCTCTCTGTAGAGCAATAGGCTATACCATAGAGCTTAGGGCAAGAGTAGAGTACACCAACTAGGTTTGCATGAGGAAACTATGATGTTCACACAACTATAGAATCACCTAATGACACATTTCATTTTTCAGAATGTATCCCCATTCTTAAGCGGTATGTGACTGTATTTGTTCACAGCTTGGTGGTTAGTGGGAATTATTGTCTATGTTGTTCACAATGGTATTCTCAATGACTTAAAACGTGTATATTATATATAAGCATGCACTATGCCTTCAATGAATCAAAGAATTAAATGTAAAAGCATACTCAGATGTTTGAGGAATTTTTTTTTTTATTTTCTAAATGTATTTACTTAGATACCTGGTAAGTTTTGATATAATTAATTTGAAAAATATATTTGTTCCTCTTATCGTAATTGAGAAAACCCTGGCAAACACACCCTCCTTCATTCCTAGTTATTTCCATACAAAGCTCACTTTATTATTTCCCAATCTCAAGTCTTTGTGGGACCAACAGAGCTGAGTATTAGCTGGGACATCCAGTTTCCTGTTCCTGGTGAGGGAAGCCATATTTGCTCAGCAGACAGAGAAGGTAAGACATTTGGATTTCCAGTTATCAACATGATCTGGGGTCAATTTACAGTCTTGAGCCCATTCTGACCTTTGCTGAGCAACACACACTCTCCCCTAGAGTAAGACCAAGGTCCATGTCTACTCTTGCCTGTATCTCTGATCATATTTCTCTCTTTATCTGGGATAGCCTCCCTACATTTCTCCTCCTTTTGAATACTTCCATCTCCATGGATAAAAAGTTAAGTGCAAATGTGACCTGCCAATGAAGCTTCTCAAATTATCTGTTCATTCTCAAAACTCTTATTGCCATAAGTCTATTGAGCAAGAATAGGATTTAAAACTTATCATGCACATTGTTTTAAATAAGCTCAATTTAACTAACTTGATGGATGAACTGATGCTATACACTCTCTTGTAAAATAATAGCATGCTTCCTATTATGCCAATGTGAGTTGGCTCCCTCAAATTAGCTTGATGTGATCAAGTAATCTGACATGGTTATTCACATCCTGTTTATTTTATTTGTATACAATTTAACCATATTATTATACAAATAAAATCATTGATGTGATTTTTAAAAGATGTTTTGAAAAACTTAAAAGCAGTTAAATTGAATTATATGTGGGCTAAAAATTGAAGAAAAAATTTTGAAATGCAATAATTTAAAAGATTTGTTGTTGTTGTTGTTGTTCTGCTTTTAGTACAATGAAATTAGAAATAATTGATTCATTATAATTTATACAAGGAAGGTAATGTATAAAAAGTCCAGTCAATAGAATGATAATCAAAGGGTCCTATGCTTATATCACATTATTGGCAATTAATGTGCACTTATATATTTTTAATTCCTCTTCTTAAGTGATTTTTTGATTAACCATCACAAAACTAGTCTCAGTTATATTTTCTAAAATTATTCTAAACTTACTGTTCTCTAACTTGTCCATGTATCTTGTATTCCCAACTAGTTTGTATAATTCCTTAGGATAGTCTTCATTATAGGTTTTATATTTAGTTCCCAGTTGGCTATATGGGATTGAAAACAGGCAGGTTGAATGATATTGGGTTAGATCAATGTAGAAGGCTAATAGTCTGCATGTTTTCCACAAATCTAAGAAGAGAAAATAAGAATACACTAGTACCTTTAGAAAGATTATCTAGTTGATGTCAGAACTGTGACTGAACCTAAGATGTGCCTGATTCAATAATGATTGGTCTTATTCACAGTACCACAGTACAAATTCTCTCATTTCTTCACTTGAAGAAATCTTCAAGAAAAAACCCCACTTTGTGATTCTTCCAGTCAAACAATGATTTAATCTAAATTCATAAAATCTTACAGCAATGGCAACTGGATCTCCTGAAACCTCATGGTGGGAAGAGATTTGGAATCTCTTTTACAAACTATGTCTGAAGGATTACGACTGGGCCCTATGATTTTGGAACAATAAAACAAAAAGCAATTCAAAATACACTCATCGGCTTGGACCTGAGGTATAGTGTTGACCAACGATTAATTGCCTGTGTTTATTGAAGCGATGACACTGCTATTTCAGAAGTCTTAGCCAATAAGATTTACTAGAGTTTTAATATGTCTTTGGAAGTAACGTAGTGCTCGTTACTTAATGCAAAACAGATCTGGTTATGATTCCACATTATAAACTATTAACTAAAGTAGTACCATTTGCTTTCAGACAAGGACAATACTTCAATGGAAGGACACAGGCCATTTAGTGAACAATGAAATTAAATTTAGACCATATATATGGTAAGTGTTCACACTTAGCACTATGTGAAAATGAGAGTGGTCATGTCTAATAAATAATCTGTGGAAATCAATAGAAGAGTTATAGAAACACCTCTTCCATATTCATGGTGTAAGGTTAAAGTCCTGCTGTGTGGACATTATATTTTGACAAAACACCGAGTCTTAACACCAGACACAAAGTTTCTAGTTTCCTGAATGTGAAACTTATGAAGGTAAAGCATGCATCAAGTAAACTGTAAGATTCATATTAAAAAAAACAAACTATAATCCTAGAGTTGTATTTATTTATTTTGGACAAAAAATAAAAAGACATTGTAGTATATGAACTTGCTTTAAATATTAAAATAAAAGGTTGGAGGAATTAACTAATCAAACATTCATTCATCAAAAATACTTAAAGTGAAAGTATGAGGTTCATTTTCCTTTGCATCAGAATATCACACAAGATTAATATCAAATGGAATAAATAAGACATAGGCAAAAATTTTCTGAATTGCTTTTAGTTAAGATATAAAGAAGTCCTGACTATATACTTTTTCAAGTAATAGGCAATTAAATTCAAACTATTTAGTAAAAAATAATAGACCAGAGGTTATGTAAGTACTGAGGAAATTTTTGTTTTATAATTAATTAAATTAAGTTTTAATTAATAGATGAGAACTGAAATAATAACCAGCAAATTCTTAAATATTTGGTGATATTTGCTTTACATATGTAGATTATCCTATGTTGGGTGCATAAATGCTTACTAGGGTGATATCCTCTCATTGGATTGTTCCCTTTATTATTATGTGGTGTCCTTCTTTGACTGTTACTATAGCCTTGGCTTTCAGGTCTGTCTTGTCAGATATAAGTAATGCTACCCTAGGTTTTTTCCTTTCTGTTTCCATAAAGTATCTTTTTTCCATCCATTTACTTTTAGCCTATGTGTATCTTTCATCCTGTAGTGGGTCTCTTGATGACAGTGTATATATGGCTCTTGTTTTCTTACCCATTTAGCTACCCCATATTTTTTTTTATTGGAGCATTTAAGCCATTTACATTATTTAAAATGATTATTGATACATATTTATTGCCATTTAGTTTTTTTAAATTATGTTCCTCAAGAACTTCTGGAGCCCTAGTATTCTCTTTGTAGACTTATTCTTATGTTTATATTTCAATTATACAATATGGGGACTACACATCCCTTAAAAAATAGTGAATACGGAGGTACCTACACTTTGTCTCCTTTATAATGTAAATATGACATATGTGTGTTCACTATATATCATATAATAACCATCATTCATTTCAATTTTCAATTTTTTTTTATTGTAGCTTCTACTATGTGTGATATACTGTGCTAACTAAATGAGAATATATCATATCCTTGAGGAATATTAGATAATGACATTCATGTGCATAATTTAAAACAAAGTGATAAATATAACATAATTTTAACTTTGTATAAGGTACTTCACGTGTGCATATAAAAAGTTATTAACCAGGACAAGAATATGGTTTTAATAAATTGAGATCAAGGGCACTATTAAACTAATGGTAATACTTAATTATCAATTGAACATTTTATGCATGATTAAGTCAAAGAGATTATATATTGATAATTATATTCCATCTTCAAAACAAACCTTTGGGATAGGTATATCAGTATTTTAAAGATGGGAAAATGGCTGCTAAATGTGGCTAATTCACTGACCCTAAATAACCTTCTCAATAGGTGCTAGAGTTAAGGATGGTCAGGGAAGTCTTTAAGACATCATTTGATATTATGCTGAGACGTCAAGACTATCGTGTTGTGAAGAAGAAAAGAACATTGCAGGTAGAGTTGCTATCAGGTGCTAAAACAAGAGGCCTTACTTGTATAATTTAAAAAATATATGCATGGTGCTCTGTCAAAGTGTTTCAATACTTGACGATGCTGTACTATTGAGTCACCTGCTGTCACTCTTAAGTCCAAGTCCACCACCCTGTATTCTGTACTCTGTTACATGCTATGGGCTTGCAAACATTTTCCCACCTCCCCTGCCCTCTGGCTTTCCTTCAGTGGGGAGCATAAGAGGGAGACTGGAAGGTTGGCCAAAGGCAGAAGGGATGACCTTTCAGTTCCTACTTCCTATCAGCATCTCAAGGCAATGGAGGACAGCTATGGCTTCTTTTGACACACGGGGCACAGCCATTCTGTGCCTCCTCAGAGGTACCTGCACTCACATTGCCCTCTCTTTTCTCACGTGGTCTGAGCACTAGCTACGTGGCTTGAGTTTTAGAGTTACTAGGACCAGTTAGGTCGGGCACCCTGCTCTTCCGTGCTATGTCTGGCAACCCCGCCTCTTCTATTTTGTTCCCTCAGCTCTGGAGTGGCAGCTGCTTTTCCACAGTTTTAGCCTCCCTTCCTTGCTATTTCAGTCTTCTAATATCTGGTGACTGATTCTGTTTGCAATACCTGCCTTGGTTGCAGTTTTTCTGATCGCATCCTGATTGATACGGAGTCCTTTCTTTCAATGTCTCTTTAATAATTCTTTAAGACAACGTTACATCCTCCTTATTGCCTACCTACTAGCTTCTCTTTTCCTCCTCCATTAACAAGAGCCCACCTTGTTTTTTTAAGCAGGAAGCCATGGGGTAGAGAAGAGGCTGGGTCTCTCTCCACAGATCCAGGGTGGAATTATGAAGACTCTGAGCTAATCCAGGCACAGAATGTAATTTCACCATGAGGAAGTATATGATGGGGGATTTTGAAGCACTTTTAGCTCACTCTTAACACTAAAAGAACACTTTCTCTTTCAGCCATTTACATGGTTTTTTGGTAAGACAATGTAGCCTGGAAATACTGTGTCATTTCTAACCAATGAAAAAAAGCTGCTCATGCTTTGCGGATGATAGAATGAACATAAACATTTGATAGCACCACTGGGCCACAGAAGCAACTATCCTTAAGAGTTTGCTATCTCTGGGTTTTTCTATTATGTAAAATAAGATATTTTCATTTTTGCTTAAGACAGTTTAGTCCAGTTGTCTGTTTCTTGCTACAACAGGCCTAAATTACAGAATCAGATCTCTCTCTCTCTCTCTATGTATGTACGCATGCATATATGTATATGTTTGTATATACACACAACAAATATATATGTTTTGCTTTTATCTTAGTAGCTAAGACTAATGGTTAGCGGACTTAGTAGCTATTAAGTAATAGTTAAATGAATACGTTTTACTCTTTGCATGTCGGTAGCCGTCCGTCTCGAGAGACGATGGTGTAGCTTCTTAAGAGTCTATCTGCACCGCCGAGAATGGCTGTGCAGTCCGACTCGGGAGTGACACGGTATCTGTCTCCTCCCGTGTTGAATCGACATCTTGCGATGACGCTGGAGTGTCCTCTCCAGCGAAGCTGAAGCTACAGAGCCTGGGCAGGGTGATATGGAGGGTCTGCTGTTGCCCATGCAGCAGACCCCCCCCCTCTCTTCGCAGCTGAAGGGTCCAAGGGAAAGACGGAGTCAATACAGCTTGGCTTCAGGTGCGCCGCAGGAGTTGCCGGTGTTGACTACAACGTCAAACCGCCTTAGGGACTCCGGCTCCAGATTTTCTGTCGGGGTTTACTCCCTTAGCCTTTCCCCTGAAGAGGTATGCCGCAAGGCAGCGGAGGTTTTTTGGAATCAGAGTTTTCCTTCTCTGATGTACCCTGACTGGAAGATCGAACCAGCGACACTTAGCTCGCAGGCCGACGCTCAATCCACTGAGCCAAACCAGCCAGGGTCTTTGCATGTACAATGACTGTTTCAGTATAAGGAAAGGTAAGGTATAGTTTCAATCAGAGGAGATAATACAAAGTGATTAAATATGAGAATAAAAGCTGCAAAGGTAGAATAATCAATACTCATAAATACTAAAGTAATGGGCAGGTGGCTTCATTCTCATTGAGTGTCTCCAAAGAGAGCGTTTCCTTGAATTATATATACTTTGAAGGAATTAGTTTAGCGAATCGCATTGTTGAGCACCTACTTGGATCTCAGCACTATCTCAGGCGATACAGGAAAAGGGGGAGAAGCATGGGTTATAGGCATTCCCCTAAAGGCAAGTCTTGTTTATTTCTGAGAGTTCCCACAGGGCACAGCTCTGCTTTCATGGAGAGTTTTATATCATATGTACAGGATGGAATGTAGTGACTAGGGAAGATCTGAATTTGCTGGCAAGTCTTGTGAATAAATAATTTTTTTTCAACTTCCTTCCTGCTTTCATCTCAGAATCTGCAACAGTCGAAAATACTAATGAGACTTTAGTACACCCCTGGACTACGCTTACGGGTGTTCTTTTTCTAAGATTTACTGAGGGTCAAACTGATGGCTGATAGCATGCCTAGCAAGTTACGTGGAAAAAGCAGATCAGACTAAGGAGCAGTCTTTTTGCCATAAAACGTAGCGATGTTACTGCTTCAGGCTGCAAGGTGGAACAGATCAAAGCATGTTCACATATGTGAGCTGCAGAGCATTGCAAGGTATTTGAAAAAGTGAGAGCCTGTCCTTCGGGGGAAAAAAGAAAATACTTAGGGCTTGCAAATGGTGGAGCAGTTCTACACACTTGGGAGGACAGGTTAATATTGTTGCTTTGAATTTTGGACAGATTTTTTTTTTTGTTTAAATGATTTTTTTTTTCCTAATAGCCCCTGTATAATCTTGGTGACATGCCTATAGGGGAATGCACATCTTTGCATCATTACTTCAATCTTAAAGAGTGAGGATGAGCAATCAATCTAAATGGAGACACAGAAAAAAATATGGCGGGATGGGAAAAGCAGACAGTACTGAGTTGGTTGGGTTCTCTATAGTTCCAAAATGATATATTCAAAACACAAGTTGGTGAAACATTTCAAGAAAACACTTCTGCACAAACCTGCATTGATCCAGAAACTACCTCTATACCATGAATAAACACAATGTTTTCGGACAACTGATCTTTCTCGGCATCATTTTCCAAGTTCTCATTGGACTTCCATAAATTTTGGCTTCCCCATGTTGATCACTGTGTTCCCAGAGTTTCCACAGCCTCATCACCTTGAAAAACATAAGGTCTATCTCCTTGATGCTGGAAACTTTCTGCTTTGATATTTGCCTCTAAAATGAAGTAATTACATATGGCAGCCTACACATTCATTGGTTGATTCTTGTATGTGTCCCTCACACCCGGGACGAACCCACAACCTTGGTGTATCAAACAGTGCTCTCACCAGCTGAACTACCTGGCCAGGACCTTCCTGATTGATTTTATTTCTTGATACTTTTTGATCACCTGAAATTTGTAGAAAATATGCCCACTAGGTTTATAAAAAAATTAGAGTACTTTACAAATTTGTCCACTTTCAGATAAAGTTTATCAATCATTAGTCATTGCAGGATTATATTCCAGTTCACACACAAATCATCCTTCAAAATTATCTGATTAAAATATATAATTTTTTACATGCGATCAAAGTCAAACATAAATAAAATAAATTCTTGTTCACATCATCCACATGGCTGAATGGCTGGCAACAGGGCCTATCCCCTGAGGCATCAATTAGAGCCTTGCTCTCTAACCTTCCTGTACCTCTCAAAGCTCTCTAATACATGAAAGCTTGTCCTTTGCTCTGGGCTCTTCTCTTGATTATGTGGAAATCCTCAATTTTATAACCTTC